>NC_142065.1:11086253-11246253 GCF_059756535.1 Pantherophis guttatus
CACCCCACATGACCCCTTGGGGCAATGTGGATTGGATAATCCTGACTGGACCATTGGGGGAGGAGGGTTTTAAGCAGTGGTGGGATTCAAATAATTTAACAACTAGTTCTCTGCCCTAATGACAAGCTGGGTAGGCATGGCTCAGTGGTCATGTGCCGTGTGGGCATGGCCAACTCAATATCACTCACGTTGATGGGCGCTTCACCTTAGCTGCTACAATGTAATAAAGGTTAACCAGAGAGGCAGTTTCTGTAAGCAAGGCAATAAAGATTAGGCTAGAAACAACACCAGAATGTTTCCCTCCTGCCTTCCTTACAGGATTAGCCCTATAAAGTGGGGGGAAAAACAAAATAAGATTTCTTTCAACAACCGGTTCTCTGAACTGCTTAGAAAGTTAAAACCGGTTCTCCCGAATAGTTGTGAACTGGCTGAATCCCATCACTGGTTTTAAGGATGTTTTATATATGTCATTTTCGCACCTATTGCCTCAGACCTTGCTTTTCTTTGGTTGCATTCAGTTCATACTCAGTAAAAGTACCTTTCTCTATGAAAATGGAGTCGGGGTTTTTCTTTCTTGAGTACTGAAAGGAGGCATACCTGACACTGAGATATTCATTTGGGTGTGTGTCAGAAAAGCCAAGAGGATGACCACAACAAGAAGTCTGTCTGCATCGCACACCCCACATGCATAATAAGAGGCTGAGTTTTTATTGCTCGGTTCCAGTTCCCATCTTTTATGTTTTTGACCTCTCTTGCATATGCGCAGTAATAAACCTGGAGGATAAGACCCTTCTGGGGTTTTTTTTCCCCGTCACTAATAATCTTCTTCATAGCATCTGAGGGCAGGGCAAGAAACAATGGGTGGAAGCTCCTCAGTTGGGAGATCCAACTTAGAATTAAGGAAGGATTTCCTGGCAGTGAGAAGGATGAATCAATGGAACAGCTTGCCTCCTGGAGTTGTGGGTCCTCCGTGGCTGGAGGTTTTCAAGTGCACAAACATTTGGCCAGGATATATGGTATAGGGCCGTGATGGTGAACCTATGGCACGCGTGCCACAGATGGCACACGGAGCCATATCTGTGGGCATGCAAGCCATCACTCTAGATCAGCTGCACCATGCATGTGCGCGCCAGCCAGCTGATTTTCGGGCCTTACAATCCCAC
Source organism: Pantherophis guttatus (assembly GCF_059756535.1). Taxonomy (NCBI): domain Eukaryota; kingdom Metazoa; phylum Chordata; class Lepidosauria; order Squamata; family Colubridae; genus Pantherophis; species Pantherophis guttatus. The sequence goes on from NC_142065.1 coordinate 11,087,417, forward strand.
CGGAAGTCGGGAAACGGGCCGTTTCTGGCCTCCGGAGAGCCTCCCGGAGGCGGGAGGATGTTTTCGCCCTCCCCAGGCTCCAAGAAAGCCTCTGGAGCCTGGGAAGGGTGAAAAACGGGCCTACTGGGCCCACCATGCCTTTGCATGCCAAAAGCGGGGGGAGCATGAGGGGGTCATGCGTGCACGTGCCCACACCCATAATTAAATGACCCCCCATGCCCTGTCCCTCCGCGCATGCGAGTGCAACACCTCCCCACTCCCACTTTTGGCATGCGACAGCAAAAAAGCTACCGGTGGGCCCAGTAGGCCTGTTTTTCACCCTCCCCAGGCTCCAGAGGCTTTCTTTGAGCCTGGGGAGGGTGAAAACAGCCTTCCCCCCTCCCCCCGGAGGTACTCCGGAGGCCCCTCTGGTGAGCCCGGAAGGCCCAAAAATCAGCTGGCTGGCACACACATGTGCGCTGCAGCTGAGCTAGGGCAACGCTCGCGTGCCCACAGATATGGCTCCACGTGCCACCTGTGGAACACATGCCATAGGTTCGCCATCGCAATCCTATACCATTCCAGACTTGGTTTGGGCTTGATGGGATGGACGCACGTGATCATATAAAAGGCAACTGGACTTTGATGTTCCCTGAGGAAGATTCGGAACTGAAGAAGCTTCTGGGATGAGAAGCGAAACATCTTCCTCAAGGAAAAATGAAGTCCAACTGCCTTTTGAAAAAGCACCTTTGAGACAACCATGACCTGGATGACTGAGAATCTCTATTGACATGATCAGAGAAAAAAAATAACAGAATAATAGAGTTGGAAGAGGCACCGGAGATTCTCCAGTCTAACCCTCCCACCCAAGCAATAGTAATCGTGTCCTCCTTCTCGCAGTGCCCGGAGGCTGTTAGGGGCTGGATGGGGAGCAACGGGTTGAAAGTAAACCCTTGCAAGGCCGAATGGCTCTGGGTTTGGGGTTCACTGGCTCAGGGAGAATTGCCACCTTTGGTCTTGGATGGGGTGGCACTACCCCAAACAGACCCTGTGCGTAATCTAGGGGTTTTCCTGGATTCACGACTCCTGCTCAAAGAGCAGGTGGCGGTCGTGGCCAGGAGGGCCTTTCCGCAACTGTGGGTTGTCTGCCAGTTACACCCTTTCCTGGACCAACCGTCCCTACTCACAGTCACTCATTCCCTAGTCGCTTCCCGTCTTGACTATTGCAATGCACTCTACATGGGGCTGCCCTTGAAGAGCATCTAGAAGCTCCAGTTGGTGCAAAATACAGCAGCCCGCGTGATTTTGTGCAGACCCCGGTGTACATATATGTATCACCTCTCCTGCGGGAGCTGCATTGTTTACCGATTTTCTTCCGGGTGCAATTCAAGGTGCTGGTTGTCACCTTTAAAGCCCTTCATGGCTTGGGACCAGGTTATCTAAGGGTCCGTTTCTTGCCGGTCACATCTACCCGACCCATCAGAGCAGGGAGGCAGGGAATGCTGTAGGTCCCATCCCCGAGGGAGATATACCTGGTGGGACCCAGAAGAAGGGTCTTTTCCGTGGTGGCTCCCTCTCTCTGGAACATCATCCCCCCCAGAGATTAGAACGGCCTCCACTCTAATACTCTTCCGGAAGGCGCTATAGACCTGGTTCTGCCAGCGGGCCTGGGGAACCCAGAGCGGGATGGAGCCCATTAAATGGCTCCTGTGATGAGCTGTCGCCGGAGTGGGAGGTGATTTTGTTATATTGTACTATATTAATTTATTTGATTCTTTTTGTTAGTTTTTTATTGTTCTAAATGTGGTTTTATATTCTGCAAGGGCGAATAGGTGGCAATATAAATTCAATAAATGAATAAATAAACAAACCGATCAGAATAGAGAGCTGGAAGGGACTTTTGAGGTCTTCTAGTCCAGCCCGCTGCTCAAGCAGGAGGAGGCCCTGTACCAGGGTGGATAAAAATCAATGATTTTTTTTAAAAAAATAAAAAAAATCAGATTTTTTTGATTTAAATCGGATTTTTTTGATTTAAATCGGATTTTTTTGATTTTTATCAAATTTATTTTAATAAAAAACTTTTGGGGTAAAAATCTATCGTAAGATAGTTTTCTATTTAAGATACATAAATAATTTAGTTTATTCAGCATGAAATGGAGCTTAATTATGTAGCATGAGGCTGTATATTCTGCAACACTGGGACTATCGGTGAGTCAACAGTGGGTCAAAGGAGTAGCAGAGATGACAGTTGCTCTTCAAAAATTATGATTTAAATCGAGTTGATTTAAATCAAGCCTTTTTACTAGTGATTTAAATCATGATTTAAATTGTGATTTAAATCAACTCGATTTAAATCAAATCCACCCTGCCCTGTACCATTCCAGACAAGTGGCTGTCCAGTCTCTTCTTAAAAACCTCCAGTGATGAAGCAAGCACCCACTGGGTAATGGTATATAGGGAGACCACTTGGCCTATACCATTTCAGGCAAATTTGGCTTACCTTCTCCTCCCTGCCAGCTTGCCTAGTGGTCATGCTTGCCTTGGGCCATGCTGGGTGGGTGGGGGTCGGGGTACCGTAAGAACCTCAGCATCCCTTCAAGGAGATTACAAGACCAGCCTTGGCTGAAGGAGACCCTGCTGGGCCCCCTTCTTCTCCTGGCCTCTCTTGTTCCCCCCTCTATAAATTTGTCTCCACAAATAGTTCCCAGGATCTGGCATGAAGGCAGGAGTGGGGAGTGAGGGGAGAGATAGAGGCCTGACAGTCTGAAATGAAACCCAGAGCCATCACGGCCTTTCCAGTCAGACAGGAGCCGGGCTCTCCTCCCCACCCCCACCCCTTAAAGATTACTCAGACTCCTTCCATGGAGCCCCCTGCATTCTTCACACACACACATCCCAACAACAACATGCTGCCTTCCTCAGCTCTCATGAATCACGAGCATTTAACCTTTCACCTGGCCACGAGAAGGTTGATGCCCCAAAATAGGTGAGCTTCCCTCATCGGTTCCCCTTTGGTCGAGGGGTCAGCAGACGGTCCCCAAAGGCATGCTTGCCACTGGCATGCCAGTCGTCCTCCACTTACAACGGGTTCGTTTAGTGACCATTCCACGTTACACCGGCACTGAAAAAAAGTGATATATGGCCATTTTTCATACATGACTCTTGCAGCCTCGCCCTGCTCACTGTGATCAAAATTTGAATGCTGGGCAACGGGCTCATAGAATATAGAATAACAGAGTTGGAAGGGACCTTGGAGGTCTTGTAGTCCAACCCCCTACTCAGGCAGGAAACCCTATATACCATTTCAGAGAAATGGCTGCCCAATCTCTCCTTAAAACTTGGAACTTCGAACAGTCACTCAATGAATTGTTGCAAATCAAGGACTACCTGTATAATCCTGCTGATGTATTAATGGTGGTGGACTTTAGAAGAAACCCTCCCATACTATCACTTCTTACAATACTAGACAACACAGTATCAACAGTAGAGACCTTCAAATTTTTAGGTTCTACCATATCTCACGACCTAAAATGGACACCCAACATTAAAAACGTTATAAAAAAAGCACAACAAAGAATGTTCTTTTTGCGCCAACTCAGAAAGCTCAAACTGCCCAAAGAGCTGCTGATCCAGTTCCACAGAGGAATTATTGAGTCTGTCATCTGCACCTCTATAACTGTCTGGTTTGGTTCTGCAACCCAATAAGACAGACACAGACTTCAGAGGATAATTAGAACTGCAGAAAAAACAATGTGTACCAACCTGCCTTCCATGGAGGACCTGTATACTGCACGAGTCAAAAAGAGGGCCGTGAAAATATTTACAGATCCCTCACATCCTGGACATAAACTGTTTCAACTCCTACCCTCAAAACGACGCTATAGAGCACCGCACAACTAGACACAAGAACAGATTTTTCCCAAACGCCATCACTCTGCTAAACAAATAATTCCCTCAATACTGTCAAACTAGTTACTAAGTCTGCATTACTATTAATCTTCTCATCGTTCCCACCACCCATCTCCTTCCACTTATGACTGTTTGACTGTAACTTTGTTGCTTGTATCCTTACAATTTATATTGATATTTTTTCCTGATTGCTTATTTGTACCCTAGGACTATCATTAAGTGTTGTACCTTATGATTCTTGACGAATGTATCTTGTTCTTTTATGTACACTGAGAGAATATGCACCAAAGACAAATTCCTTGTGTGTCCAATCACACTTGGCCAATAAAGAATTCTATTCTGTTCTGTTCTGTTCTGTTCTGTTTACTTTGTTGAGAGCTCCAAGGGGAGGGGTGGGGTTAACCCAACTTACTGCATGACAAGTGTAATGATTGGTGGAGTCCCTTCTCAAATCCAGCAAGAACTTCCTTGATATCCATGGAGATTCTCAATCTCATCCAGGCCGTGGTTGTCCCAAAGATGTTTTTCGAAAAGGCAACTGGACTTTCTTGGTTTTGGTTTTGTTTTTTCTTTGAAAATGTTTCACTTTTCATCCAAGAAGCAAAACCGAGGAAGCTTCTTGGATGAGAAGTGAAACGTTTTCCAAAAAAAAAACCCAAGAAAACAAGAAAGTCCAATTGCCTTTTGGAAAAGCATCTTTGAGATGATTACTTATGTATGTCCATGCTCAATCAAGCTATCTTCTCAGTGGGATAAACGGACGGGGTTGTCTGATAAACTAATTGGGCCTTCTAGAAATCCTTCCTGGGCCCTTCCCTCTTGAAGATTCCTCTCCTGCAGCCTTAAGACCTCACAAGTCTTCCAGAAGTTCCACAAGAATTGTTTTATGATCACTAGGATGGAATGTCTATGGAGATTCTCGGTCATCCAGGTCATGGTTGTCCCAATGGTGCTTTTTCAAGAGGCAACTGAAGACATTTCATATTTTCTCTGAAGACGTTTCATCAAAGACGTGAAGAAGCTTCCTCATGGAGAAACAAAGTCCAGTTGCCTCTTGAAAAAGCATCTTGAGGACTAGAATGGAATCCATCTGGTCCTGTAGACCTGAATACGTTTAATTTAGCAAACTTCTCTCTTGCCAGCTGCTTCCTACTGATGATGTTACCTGGTTGGGTAATGAAACATCTGCAAGAAAACCACCCAAGCTCAGAAAACTTCAAGGACCCCACATCACCCTGCCCTAAAGTGCAGATGTCTCTTGCCCAGTGGTTTAATAATGTCTAGCTAGAGTTTCCTTAATGGCAGAAAGTGAAGAGGAACTAAAGAGCCTCTTCATGCAGGTGAAGAAGGAGAGTGCAAAAGTTGGCTTGAAACTCAACGTTAAGAAAACTAAGATCATGGCATCCAGCCCTTTCAATTCCTGGCAGATAGATGGGGAAGAAATGGAAGTAGTGACAGATTTTATTTTCGTGGGCTCCAAGATCACTGCAGATGGGGACTGCAGCCAAGAAATTAAAAGACGCTTGCTCCTGGGGAGGAAAGCTATGACAAATCTAGACAGCATTATAAAAAGCAGAGACGTCACCCTGCCAACAAAAGTGTGTGTAGTCAAGGCTATGATTTTCCCAGTTGCAATGGATGGCTGTGAAAGTTGAACCATAAGAAAGGCTGAGCGCCAAAGAATGGAGGCCTTTGAACTCTGGTGCTGGAGAAGACTCCTGCGAGTCCCTTGGACTGCAGTCCGTCAAACCAGTCAGTCCTAGAGGAGATCAACCCTGACTGCTCTTTAGAAGGCCAGATCCTGAAGATGAAACTCAACTACTTTGGCCACCTAATGAGAAGGAAGGAAGGACTCACTGGAGAAGAGCCTAATGCTGGGAACGATTGAGGGCAAAAGAAGAAGGGGATGACAGAGAACGAGGTGGCTGGAATGGAGTCACTGAAGCAGTCGGCGTGAGCTTCAATGGACTCCGGAGGATGGTAGAGGACAGGAAGGCCTAGAGGAACATTGTCCATGGAGTCGCGATGGGTCGGACACGACTTCACAACTAACAACAAAGAGTTTCCTTTCCTTTCTGAGAAAAAAATAGGTATTTGCTATCTCTCACAGCACATAGGTCCCTCTTTCAGTCTAAGCCAGGAGTCCCACACACTGGGGCCACAGACCAGTACCAAACTGTGGCTGTTATGAACTGGGCCACGCAAGCAGAGGGCGAGCAAGCAAAGCTTCATCTGCGCATGTGCAGGATCGAGGAGGTTTTCTGCGAAACCATCCCACCCCTCCCACCCCATCCCAGTCTGAGGAAAAATTGTCTTCCACACCAACTGATGGCAGAAAGGTTGATCTAAGCAACTTGCAATAATCAAAATGGAACAGAGAATATGACAAAATCCATCCTGGGTTTCCCCACCCCCTGCCCCCCATCTTTAAAGTAATTGCAATGGTAAGGCGGATGTGAAACAGAATTTTTTTGCCTGGAGGCAGAATTTTTTTTGCCTGGGGGGAACCCTGTCCTGTCCTTTCCTTTTATGAAAGATTTGAAAAGAGACACACTCTTTGCATAAAAAGAAACTGCCATGGAGTTTTCCAAATACGGAAGCATATTGTTTTAAAATAGTTGTTGTTTTTTTTAAAATATCAGTACCTCAGTCTGTGATTGTTATGGTTTGGGGCAGAACAGCTAAAAGGGAAAAGCAGAAGGGAATGCTGTAGATCATTAACTTTTCCAAGCCAAATTTTGCATATCAAGCATATGCCGGTAATTTTTGTGGGACTCCCATCAAAATATATAACAGAAAATTAAAGGTTTATCAGTGGCAATCCCAGGTAAGATTAACCTTAATGACCTGTCTGAAATTATAAGTAGCTGAACGCCATAGTTCGTCTCATGCAATAGCATGAATATTCATCTTAAAAAGCCACAGGGCAGCGGTGTGTGGGTGTACAAATGTAAACAAATGCAAAACTGGTATTTGCATAAATGCTTTAAAATGTGCATTTCTATGGGATTATGAGGAACACATCTTTGCTGGGCCAGGACCCAGAGATATATTCTTTTTTTTTTTCCTTTTTTTTTCAGGATTCAAAGAATGCAGAAGTTGAAATTGCTCAAATGCACATGGTCAAACCTGGATGTGTTTTTTCTTTTATTTTTCCAGGAACTATAACAAAATAAAAGAATAACAGATTTAGAAGGGACCTTGGAGGTCTTCTAGTCCAACCTTCTGCTCAAGCAAGAGACCCTATACCAGGGGTCAGCAACCCGCGGCTCTGGAGCCGCATGTGGCTCTTTCATCCCTCTGCTGCGGCTCCCTGTTGCTGGTCGACTCCAGTTAGAACAGATAGAGGAAAAAGGATGCCGCACTAGGAGGACACTATGATGGGGGAACCAGACTTCCGGTCGGCTCCAGTATTGAACGGGGGGTTTCCGGTTAGAACCTTTGTGGCTCTTTGAGTGTTTAAGGTTGCTGACCCCTGCCCTATACCAATGTTGGCGAACCTTTTCAGCACCGAGTGCTGAAACTGGAGTGCACACGTGCATGGGAGGGAGCGCCAGAAACCGGAAGACCAGCTGGGCGGCGCACATGCGTGCACCAGAAACCAGAAGCTCACCTTCCCAGCATGTTCATCGCGCCAGGGAGCTGCTCTCCTGATTTACAGTGTGCATGCATGCTCGAAGACCAGCTGGCCAGCACGCCAGAACCCAGAAGAGCAACTGGTGACGGCTGGCGTGCCCAGAGAGATGGCTCTGCATGCCACTTCCGGCACGCGTGTCATCGGTTCGCCATCACTGCCCTATACCATTTCAGACAAATGGCTGTCCAGTCTCTTCTTAAAAACCTCCAGTGATGGAGAACCCACAATTTCTGGAGGCAAACTGTTCCAATGATTGATTATTCTAACTGTCAGGAAATGTCTCCTTAATTCTAGGTTGCTTCTCTCCTAGATTAGTGTTTTTTTCCAAGTCTCTTCAAAATTTACACTACAGCTGTTGTGCTTTCTTTTGAATGCCTTTAATAAAAAACCTAGGTTCTTGTTGGCTATTTTATCTGTTTTATTATTTCTGAGCAGCATTCAAGTATGCCATTAAATTAGGCAAGGTAATTTGTGTCATAATCCACAACCTGTTTTTCCCAAATTTAGAAAGCAAATGAAGAATGGATTGTGCACAGCTATGACTGCCTTTTTTTTAAAACTATTTCCCTGGCACAAACATTAAAAACTCACCAATACAATCTAGGGAGAAAGTGTATGAGACCCACTTATACAACTCCAATAAACGTATTTAGATACAGATTAACAGAGTTGGAAGGGACCTTGTAGGTCATCTAGTCCAACCCCCTGCCGCCACCCAAGCAGGGGACCCTACACCATTTCTGACAGATGGCAGTCCAGTCTCTTCTTGAAAGCTTCCAGTGATGAAGCTCCCACAACTTCTGAAGGCAACTTCTGTTCCATTGGTTGATTGCTCTCCCTGTCAGAAAATTTCTAGGTTGAACCTCTCCTTGATCAGTTTCCATCCATTATTCCTTGTCTGGCCCTCAGGTACTTTGGAAAATAGCTTGACCCCTTCCTCTCTGTGGCAGCCTATGAAATATTGGAAGACTGCTATCATGTCTCCCCTGGTCCTTCTCTTCATTAGACCAGCCAGGTCCAGTTCCTGCAACGTTCTTCATATGTTTTAGTCTCCAGTCCCCTCATCATCCTGGTTGCTCTTCTCTGCACTTTTTCAAGAGTCTCAACATCTTTTTTTTTAAAGTGTGGTGTTGATCCAACATAAAACATTGGATGTCAGAGAAGTTAGGGGTCAGACTGAGAAGCCAGAGCTTTATAAACAGATAATATAAAAGTCTTGATATGGAGCAAATCATATTTAAGCAACTTACATGAGGCCCTCAATCTCTACTTTTTGTATATCCTATAATTATATACAATTATATACAACTCATGACTCAATTCAGTTTCATCCCAAGTGCCCATCAATGAAAACTCACTCTGAGCACTAGAGATTCCTCCACATTTATTTCAAAAATAAAAAGCTCTGGAAATTTTTTTTTTAAAAAAAAAGAATCATGCTCTTGAAGGATTTCCATCATAAAACTTTTTTTAAAAAATAAACATCTTTATCTTCAATTTCCCTGGTGAATTCTTTGGGAATAATGGAGATTGGGTGCTTAAAGGGTGCTTAAAGAAAGCCAGCTGCCATTAATAAGGGATGAGTTAATTAGAGTCAAGGGAGGAAGTTGTATTCACTTAAGGACTGTGTTTTGCATGATAACCAAGTGCTTAGCCACAGATGTTGCAATCTCAATTGTTGTCAAGGTCAGGGACATTAATATTGAAGGATTTGATAGAACAATGGGAAGGATGTCGCAATTTTTTCAGGCAACAGCAAACGAAATAGGGAGTTGAACAACCATGGTTGACTTTGATGAAGGAAGCTCTGGATACACAAAAGACTAGGGAAGGCATGGAAGGCATAGCTAGTCTAGGGAATGGAAGGACCAGGGGAGACATGATAGCCGTCTTCCAATATTTGAGGGGCTACCACAGAGAGGAGGGGGTCAGGCTATTTTCCAAAGAACCCAAAGGTGAGACAAGAAATAATGGATGGAAGCTAATCCAGGAGAGATTCAACCTAGAAATAAGGAGAAATTTTCTGACAGAAGTTGCCTTCGGAAGTTGTGGGAGCTTTATCACTGGAAGCTTTCAAGAAGAGATTGGACTGTCATTTGTCAGAAATGGTGTAGGGTCTCCTGCTTGGGCGGGGGGTTGGACTAGATGACCTATAAGGTCCCTTCCAACTCTGTTTCTCTAATCTAATCTAAAGGCTACCTACAAGGTCCCTTCCAACTCTGTTAATCTGTTAAGGCTGCAACATTCTTTGGCATCATCCTCATTTGCCCACCAGCCCTGCAACCAGAGGTGGGATTCGGCCAGTTTGCACCACTTCGGGAGAACCGGTTGTTAGCTTTCTGAGCAGTTTGGTGAACTGGTTGTTGGAAGAAATCATTAGGGCAGAGAACCGGTTATTAAATTATTTGAATCCTACCACTGCCTGCAACCCAATTTCGCTTCCATGAGACCTAAAATCCTGGCCTTAAGAACAATAACAAGGACAATAACAATACAGTAACAATAACGGGATACAATCAAGATCATGTGACGTACTAGTAGCATTCTATAAAGCCCTGGTAAGATCACACCTAGAGTACTACATCCAGTTTTGGTCATCACACTATTAAAAAAAGATGTGGAGACTCTAGAAACAGTGCAGAGAAGAGCAACCAGGATGATTAGGGGACTGGAGGCTAAAACATATGAAGAACGGTTGCAGGAACTGGGGCATGGCTAGTCTAGTGAAGAGAAGGACCAAGGGAGACATGATAGAAGGGTTCCAATAATTGAGGGGCTGCCACAGAGAAGAGGGGGTCAAGCTATTTTCCAAAGCACCTGAGGGCCAGACAAGGAATAATGGATGGAAACTGATCAAGGAGAGGCTCAACCTAGAAATAAGGAGAAATTTTCTGACAGTGAGAGCAATCAACCAATGGAACAGAAGTTGCCTTCAGAAGTTGTGGGAGCTTCATCACTGGAAGCTTTCAAGAAGAGATTGGACTGCCATTTGTCAGAAATGGTGTAGGGTCTCCTGCTTGGGCAGGGGGTTGGACTAGATGACCTATAAGGTCCCTTCCAACTCTATTAATGTATTAAATATCTGTTAGACAAGATGATTAGGTGACTGGAGGCTAAAACATATAAAGAACGATTGCAGGAACTGGGTACCTATAGTTTAATGAAAAGAAGGACTAGGGGAGCCATGATAGCAGTCTTCCAATATTTGAGGGGCTGCCACAAAGAAGAGGGGGTCAACCTATTCTCCCAAACACCAGAAGGCAGGACCAGAAGCATTACATCACACTAAGGTATGGTTACCTGAGCCATGGTTCCCCAAGTTTCCTGATTTGTCCCAGTTCACACAACATGCTGAACCTTAAATTCGTTCCTTTTGGAAGTTCACACAACATAGTAACTCTGTTCACACAACCTACTTTACTAGCTCAGATGGAGAAGCATTTACAGTAGGTATTGTCGATTTTGCTGTGCACATTTTCATGATTTGTATATTTGTATACATTCATCCAGGTCGTGATTCTTTCAAAAGTGTCTTTTTCAAAGGCTGCTGGACTTCCTTGGGTTTTTTTTTTTCCTTGAAAGCATTTTTGTTCTTGGATGAGAAGCAAAATATTTTCAAAGAAAACTACGAAGTCCAGTTGCCTTTAGAAAAGCCACCTTCGAGGTGGTTTATTGGGTTGCCCAAACCCAGACCATTTTGTGAGCTCAGGGTCACAGTGGATCTTATTAAGCGTCACAATGTTTAAAATCCAATAAAAGTGGTTTAATTCAATCGCCAGGTGAAGTACTAAAGAGGAACCCGCTGAGCACCTAAGGAAATCACCATTTCTGAACCCAGCACTTCCTGTGATCTCAGCCCCCAAGGCCAAATCCCATCAGAGATAAGGGGATTTGCCTTGCAGTTGGGCTAAAAATGTCATAAGGTACAAAGAGTGCAATTAAATCTGACCCCAGAGAAAAGGGATTATTTGGGCTCAAATACGCTTGGAGAATTGCCGACAGGCAAGAAGCGGAAAAGGTGTGGGGCAGAAGTGGGTCACGAGCTCAATTGTTTGGGGAGCAAACTAGAGGACATTGGATTTAAACTTTGCAATAGGTTCCACGCCCACTGAAACAATGCGAACCTGGGACAAACCCCTTCCCCAAATAAAAAAAGGCAAAGGCATTGGGGTTAGGCAAGCAATTAATATACATTTTATCAGAGGGACTCTGAACTTTGGACTTGCCTAGGAAAAGTGAGTGAGCCTGGACAGTGTCCTCCGTGCTTGCAACCTTGTGTAGTTTTCTTTAAAAAAAATAATAATACAGGTAATCCTCGATTTACAACAGTTCGTTTAGTGACCATTCAAAGTTTCAACGGCACTGAAAAAAGTGATTTTTACAACCGTTTTTCACACTTATGACCTTAGCAGCATCCCCATGATCATGTGATCAAAATTCAGATGCTTGACAACTGATTCACACTTAGGACCATTGCTGTGTCCCAACCAGCATCTATTTACGATGGGTTGCAGTATCCCAGGATCATATGATTCACCATTTGTCACATTCCTAGCTGGCATCCGACAAGCAAAGTCAATGGGGGGTTGGGGAGGGGGAGCGTGATTCATTTAACAACTGCATGATTCACTTAAGAACTGCAGTGATTCGTTTAACAAACATGGCCAAAAAAAAAAGGGGTCATACAATCGGATGCAATTCACTTGACAGCCCGTTCTTGCTCAGCCACAGAAATCCTGCTCCCTATTGTGGTCGTAAGTTGAGGACTACCTATAATGCCAAGCCTTTTTAACCCATGCTAAGAAGTGGGTTTTTTTTTTTTAATTTGATTTATATGCCGCCCTTCTCCGGAGACTCAGAGCAGCTTACAATGCGTTAAGCAATAGCCTTCATGCTTTTGTATATTTATACAAAGTCAGCTTATTGCCCCCACAATCTGGGTCCTCATTTTACCTACCTTAGAAAGGATGGAAGGCTGAGTCAACCTTGAGCCTGGTGAGATTTGAACTTGCAGTAATTGCAGGTAGGAGATGCAAGTGGATGTTAATTAGTCTGCTGAGTCACCAGAGCTCCTCTACAAATTTGATAAGTTGAGAGGTCAATTTATCACAGGAAGAATAACGGAGTTGGAAGGGACCTTTGGAGGTCTTCTATTCCAACCCCCTGCTCAGGAAAATTGGAATCAGACTTTCTCTCTCTCTCTCTTTCTCTGGAATGATGCAGCCTGGCAGATTTTCTACTCGCTGGGTTCAAGACGGTGGGTGAGTGGTCCTCTCCAAGGCTTTCAATCTAGAACACCTTTGACTATAAGGTGATCAGGTGAGGGATCTGGAGGGGCTGATCACCTGGCTCCTTGGTGTAAAATCTGGCTGACCATACTGAGGCCAAATTGGACCAAAAAAATGGGCTTTGGGGATTCTCACCATCCAATTCATCGGGCATTACTTTTTGCAGTGGGAAATTTCTGGAGGGCGCAGAAGACAAAGCTGTGGGGGTCTGCTATAAAGAGAGAAGGGGGAGCAATGAAAGGAAACAACTTTCTTTGTGGAAAGAAAGAAACATTTTGCTCTTCCTCTAGGAAAGTCTTGACCTTAGCCACTTTAAGATGTCTGGACTTCATCTCCCAGAATCCCCAGCCAGGGTTCTGGGGGTTGAAGTCCACACATTAGGATTGAGAAACTGTGCCTTTAGGATGTCTGGACTTCAACTCCCAGAATTCCCCAGCCAGCATGCTGACTGGTTAATTCCAGTGGTGAAATCCAAATTTTTTTACTACCGGTTCTGTGGACGTGGTATGGTGTGGCTTAGTGGGCGTGGCAGGGGAAGGATACTGCAAAATCCCATTTCCTCCCTGCTCCAGGGGAATGATATTGCAAAATCTCCATTCCCATCCCACTCCAGGGGAAGGATACTGCAAAATCTCCATTCCCACCCCACTCTGGGGCCAGCCAGAGGTGGCATTTGCCGGTTCTCCGAACTGCTCAAAATTTCCGCTACCGGTTTTCCAGAACCTATCAGAACCTGCTGGATTTCATCCTTGGGGAATTCTGGGAGTTGAAGTCCACACATCAGAGTTGACAAACACTGCTCTAGGGCCCTTTAGAAATGTCTGGACTTCAACTCCCAGAATTCCCCAGCCAGCATGCTGATTGGGGAATTCTGGGAGTTGCAGTTCACACATCCGGGTTGAGAAATACTGCTCTGGGGACCTTTAGGATGTCTGGACTTCAATTCCCAGAATTCCCCAGCCAGCATGCTGATTGGGGAATTCTGGGAGTTGAAGTTCACACATTAGGGTTGACAAACACTGCTCTAGGGCAGTGCCCCCCCCCCAACCTTTTGGGCATCAGGGATCGGTTCCCTGGAGAGTTTTTCCACAGACTGAAGGGGCCGTGGTTTTGTTTGCTGCCTGCATTTTTTATTTTTATTTATTTATTTTTTTTAATTTGATTTATATGCCGCCCTTCTCCGGAGACTCAGGGCGGCTTACAATGTGTTAAGCAATAGCCTTCATCCTTTTGTATATTTATACAAAGTCAGCTTATTGCCCCCACAAACTGGGTCCTCAATTTACCTACCTTAGAAAGGATGGAAGGCTGAGTCAACCTTGAGCCTGGCGAGATTCGATCTTACTTTAATTGCAGACAGCTGGTGTTAAATTACAGAGCTCTGGCTGTTGAGCTATCCAGGCATCCCTCGGATGGGACTTTGCTTGTTTGTGTGGCCTGGTTTCTGGCATGCCACGGACCGATGCCGGTCCATGAACTGAAGGTTTGAGACCTCTGCTCTAGGGCTCTTTAACTAAACACAATCGGGAAATAGAGACATTGTCCGAAACCCACAGAGGAATAGTAAGTATTCCACTCACTATTTGCCCAACTACAATGGCTGCCAATGCTCCCAACCCCCACCCTTGCCTTCAAAAGAACCCTTAGCTTCCTTGGCCCAGCCAGGTCACGCTTTACTAGAGGTTAACCTACGTTTATGAAGTCCCTGCAGGGGTTCAGCATTCAAACCATCATTCCAACAGATTTATTCATCATCAGTGAACTGACTGTCTGTTTTGGGGGTTGTGCCACAGGGTAGGTGGTGCAAAGCATTATAGGGCAGGAGGAACCAGGGCAGTGATCTAACTAACCATCTTGATGAAACGTTTTGTAGGCCCCCAGAACTGGGAAGAGAAATTTCAAGAGGAGACAGATCTGATTCTGCCATTTGGCTAAGTAGTGGTTTGTTTAACCGTGGTTGACGGACCATGTCACATAAAGTGATTTTAGCTAACACGCAGAGCTGCAAAATTTGCCTTATAACCGGTAATCCTTTTTAAAAAAAATATTTTTATTATACGTTTTCCTTTATTATACATCACATTTCCAGTTTTGCAATGCCAGAATACTGGTTGTATCATGTCTTTTTTAAGGACATGGTATTATACACCCTGATTATAACCATTATTCTCGTAGTCATACGGTATAGTCTCTTTTAAATACATAGTATTGTCCCTCATAGTTATAACCATTATTTTCATAGTTGTTCCATAACGCTCTATACATTTATCACTCTATTCGTTTTAATCTATAGTCACGTACCATTCAATAATACTATTGCTTACAATATACATTCATTTTCACGGGTAGAGATATGCATATATATATATATATATATAAGCTTTCTTTTCTTATCGTAGGTTTAAAAAGTATGTATTTTTCTTCAGCCTGGTATTTTCCTACATAAACCAAGTTTTTCAAATTGCAGCCATAGCTCAGTGAAATCACATCTACATCTATATATATATATATATATATATATATATATATATATATATATATATATATATATATATATATATATATATATATATATATAGTCATCTAACCATTTGTATAATGGGTAATCCTTGATTTACAGCAGTTCATTTAGTGATCAATCAACATATCAACAGCCCTGAAAAAAGTAACTGATGACCGTTTTCACACTTACGACCATTGCAGCATCTCCATCATTCAGATGCTTGGCAAATTGGTTCATATTTATGACCATTGCTGTGTCCCAAGGTCATGCAGTCCCCTTTTTGCGGCCTTCTGACCAGCAAAGTCAAAGGGGGAAGCCAGATTCACTTAACGACCAGGTTACTAATTTAACAAATGCAACGGTTCGATCAACGACCGTGGCAAGAAAAGTCGTAAAATGGGGCAAACTCCCTTAAGCAATGTTTCGCTTAGCAATGTAAATTTTGGGCTCAATTGTGGTCGTAATTTGAGGACTACCTGTATTTATTTCTTACTTTAGATCCTGCTCAAAGGTGGGGTTTTTTTGGAGTGAATACAATATTTTTTTTTCCAATTTCTCCCCTCAGCAACTTTGTGAGGTGGACTAGGCCAGGGGTGAGCAAATGTGGCCCTTTTACAACCTGTGGACTTCAACTCCCAGAATTCCTGAGACAGCCAAGCTGTCTCAGAAATTCTGGGAGTTGAGGCCCACAGATTGTAAAAGGGCCACATTTGCCCAACCCTGGACTAGGCTAAACAGGGATTGGCCTGGGATCTTTCAGTGATTTGCTGTGGCAGATGGTGGATTGGAACATGGTCTCCATGATATCAGTCCAATGCCTTCCCATTGTACAGGTAGTCCTCAACTTATGACCACAATTGAGCCCAAAACTTTGTAATTAAGTGAGACATTTGTTAAGTGAGTTTTGCCCCATTTTATGACCTTTCTTGCCACAGTTGTTAAGTGAATCACTGCAGCTGTTAAGTTCATCACACGGTTATTAAGTGAATCCGGCTTCCCCATTGACTTTGCTTGTCGGAAGCTCGCAAAAGGGAAACCACATGACCCAAGGACATTGCAACCGTCATAAGTATGAACCAGTTGCCAAGCATCCAAATGCAAATCACATGGCCATGGGGAAAGGTCGTAAAACGGTGTGAAAAACGGGTCACAGTGACTTTTCTCAGTGCCGTTGTAATTTTGAACGGCCACTAATAAACTGTGGTAAGTCGAGGACTACCCATACTCCATTGGCTCTTTTAAAAATGTATTGGGCAGGATATCGCAGAGTGACTGAATGCAAGAGGATCACAAGGAGCTAACCCATCGATTTGCAAACTTGTCAACTTTAAAATGTGTGGACTTCAACTTCCAGAATTCCCCCAGGATCTGGCTGAGGAATTCTGGGAATTGAACTCCATACATCTCCTGTTGAAATGGGCATACATAGTTTAATGTTTTCTGAGAAATAATAGATAGATGATGGATGGATGGATGGATGGATGGATGGACGGACAGACAGACAGACAGTTAGATGGATGATAGATATAGTTTGATAGTTGGATAGTTGGATAGATAGATAGATAGATAGATAGATAGATAGATAGATAGATAGATAGATAGATAGATAGATAGATAGATAGATAGATAGATAGATAGATGATATAGATTGATAGTTGGATAGATAGATAGATAGATGGATGGACGGACGGACGGACGGACAGACAGATAGATGATATAGAGATATAGATATGGATATATATAGATATATAGATATAGATATATACATATATACATATGCATACATATACATATACATATACATATACACGCATATATTTCTGCAAGCCAGGATCAGTGGCTAAGACACTGAGCTTGTCAATCAGTCACGCAGATCACCTGCGTGAGCAGGGGGTTGGACTAGATGACCTCCAAGGTCCCTTCCAACTCAGTTACTGTTACCATAGCCTACCATCCAAGCTTGTTGTGAGGTTAACAGAGTAGTATATTGTAAGCTATTAGGAGAAGGCACTAATATGTAATACATGCACTTTTTTCCTACAGAACACGATCAGATTGTTGTTGTTGTTGTTGTTGTTGTTGATCATCGCACAGTCAGCCAGATGTTCAGACTGGGTTTGGCATTTTTGTCTACCTATCGAGTCCTGGGAGAAGCCGATCTGGATATTTGATGGTGTCATAGATATTGTTGCTGGATGGAAGCTTATCATCATCATCATCATCATCACTATTTTGCATATTTGAAGGGTTACCCAGCTAGTCCTCAACTTAGGACCCAGTTGTTAAATGAGTTTTCCTGTATTTTATGACCTTGCAAATTTGGGCGCTTAGCAATTGGCATGTATTTATGATTGCGTGCAGTGTCCCAGGTATCATTTGTGGCCTTCCAGCCAGCAACCGAGAAGCCAGATTCACTTAATAACCCTTTCACTAACACCTGCCATGATCCGCTTAACAACCATGGCAAGTAAAGCTACTGGAAGGGGGGGGCGAAGCTCGCTTAACAACCGTCTTGTTCAGCGATGGAAACGGTGGTGGGTGGTGGTGGTGGGGACTTCCACTGGGGTCATTAATCGAGGACTGCCTGCCTCCAGGCTTCTTAAGGCCGCTCCTCCCTTCCACCTTCCAAACCCGGCCGGATCGTGGCTTCTTTTCCCGGGAAAACCCGCGATCTCCCACCCACCATCCCCACCACCACCTCGGCCGCCCCGTCCCCGCCGAAAGGCCGGACAGGGGGCTGCAAATCAAAGGGGAGGAAGGGAGAGGACTGGATTAAGCAGGGGGCGTCGGGAGGGCGCCGTTCTGTCTGTCCCGGGCGGTGGAAGGAGAAACCTTACCTGTACAACGAAGCCTTCCTAAATCTCGTCTGCCCGGCCCGCTCGGGGCGTCTCTGCGGGAGGAGAAGGGCGGAATGGCTCGGAGCAAGCGTGGTTTGGGGTCGTTGTGTCCTGCCCAGCCGGGAGGCTTTCTAGAATAGGGAATAATAAGAGTTGGAAGGGGCCTTAGAGGTCTTCTAGTCCAACCCCTCGCCCTGCTCAAGCAGGAGACCCCTATATATGCCATTTCAGACCAATGAGTGGAAACTGATCCAGGGGGGGATTCAACCTAGAAAAAAGGAGAAAAGTTCTGACAGCGGAACAGAAGTTGTGGGGGTTTTCATCACCGGAAGCTTTTTCAAGAACACACTGGACTGCCATCTGTCAGAAATTGTATAGGGCAGACAGTGGTGAAATCCAATTTTTTTTTACTACCGGTTCTGTGGGTGTGGCTTGGTGGGCGTGGCAGGGGAAGGATACTGCAAAATCCCCATTCCCTCCCCACTCCTGGGGGAAGGATATTGCAAAATCCCCATTCCCACCCCACTCCTGGGGGAAGGATATTGCAAAATCTCCATTCCCTCCCCTCTCCAGGGGAAGAATACTGCAAAATCCCCATTCCTCCCCACTCCTGGGAGAGGATACTGCAAAATCTCCATTCCCACCCCGTTCCAGGGGAAGGATACTGCAAAATCCCCATTCCTCCCCACTACTGGGGGAAGGATACTGCAAAATCCGCATTCCTACCCCACTACTGGGAGAAGGATACTGCAAAATCTCCATTCCTGCCCCACTTGAGGGGAAGGATACTGCAAAATCTCCATTCCTCCCCACTCCTGGGGGAAGGATATTGCAAAATCTCCATTCCCACCCCACTCTGGGGCCAACCAGAGGTGGCATTTGCCAGTTCTCCGAACTACTCAAAATTTCCGCTACCGGTTCTCCAGAACCTGTCAGAACCTGCTGGATTTCACCCCTGGTATAGGGTCTCCTGCTTGAACAGGGGGTTGGACTAGATGACCTACAAGATCCCTCCCAACTCTGTTGTTCTGTTCTGTTCTATTTTGTTCTGTTCTGTTCTGTTCTGTTCTATTCTATTCTGTAAGTGCATGCAATTTAAAATGTCTGTCCAGTCTCTTCTTAAAAGCCTCCAGTGATGAAGCACCCACAATTTTGGAAGGCAAGCCAGTTCTAACTGTTGGAAGAGATCTTGGAGATCTTCTAATCCAACCACCGTTGCTGAAGCAGGAAACCCTATACCATTCTGTTCAAATGATTGTTCGATCTCTTCTTTTTTTAAAAAAACCTCCAGTGATGGAGCAACCACAACTTCTGAAGGCAAGCAATTCCACTAGTTAATTGTTCTCACTGTTAGGAAATTTCTCCTTAATTCTAGGTTGCTTCTCTCTCCTTGATTAGTTTCCATTCATTGCTTCTTGTCCTGCCTTCAGTTGCTTTGCAGAACTGTTGACATCCTCTCCTCCTCTTTGTGCCAGCCCCTCAAATATTGGAGCACTGCTATCATGTCCCCTCCAGTCCTTCTTTTCATTAGACTACACATCCCCAATTCCAGCAACAATTCACATGTTCATATGACTACACATCCCCAATTCCAGCAACAATTCATATGTTATCCTCCAGTCTCATCATCTTTATTGCTCTTCCTTGCACACTTTCTAGAGTCTCAACATCTTTTTTTATATTGTGGGGACTAAAACTGGATGCAGTATTTCAACTGTGGTTTTACCCAGACATTATAAAAAAGAAGACAGGGAAATGGAAGGAGCAATGGGGGGTTAGCCATCAGAGCTAGTACTGGGGGGGGTGTTCCTCTGCTTTGAGCAGGTGGCCTTTGAGTGCCCAGCATGGCAGAGAAGCCACGGAAAGGGACACCGCGTGGATGATCTGGTTGCAAAAGCACCCCGATTCTTTTGGGATTTGCTGTGCTTTCAATCCATCTGCCTTCTTTATCCCTGCCCTTTTTTAAAAATTTTAAATTGTAAAGTTTGGTCTGGTGTTGGGTTGTTTAAGCCACCAAGACTAGTATCTTCTCTTAAGTTCAGTTTTGACCTTCTAAGGAACAGGCAAAAATCCTGGAGAATGAAATGGAATATTTGGGAAACATAAAGGGCTTAAGAAAGTGACTTCTTTATCTTGTCCAATTCTTCTTCTTCTTGTGCCATGTCCGTCATCGGACATTGGCAATCATGTTGGCAATCCTATCCTTGTCCAATTGTATTCATGTATTAAAATTCTGTCCTGTCTTTCCTCAAGGTATTGGGTCCCTCCTCCAATTTTTCCCCCACAACAACCACTCTCTGAGTTTGCTATGGCTGGACTTCAACCTAGATCTCCTCACTTCTAGTCCCACTGAGTTTAATGAGGTAAGTATAAAATTGCAAACTGCATTTGGACCAGGGGTGATATCCAGCAGGTTCTGACCGGTTCTGGAGAACTGGTAGCGGAAATTTTGAGTAGTTCGGAGAACCGGCAAATACCACCTCTGGCTGGCTCCAGAGTGGGGTGGGAATGGAGATTTTGCAATATCCCTGCCCCCAGGAGTGGGGAGGGAATTGGGATTTTGCAGTATCCTTCCCCTGGAGTGGAGTGGAGATTTTGCAGTATCCTTCCCCTGCCACACCCACCAAGCCACGCCCACAGAACCAGTAGTAAAAAAAAATTGGATTTCACCACTGATTTGGACCCATTCATTACCTTATATCTTAAGGTGTTTGGATTGTTTATGGCTTAATTGCAGTATGTCAGTCCAGCTATTATAGCTTGGAAATCAGAGATGGCAAGTTAGCATTTAGTGTGATCAATTAAATATGAGCCAAGAGTATGCAGCGGCAGCCAAAAAAAGCCAATGCAATCCTAAATTGCATTAACAGAGGGATTCAATCAAGATCATGTGAGGTACTATTCCATATAGCCTTAGTAAAACCACACCTAGAATACTGCATTCAGTTTTGGTCATCACACTATAAAAAGATGCCGAGACTCTAGAAAGAGTGCAAAGGAGAGCAACAAAGATGATCAGGGGACTGGAGGCTAAAACATAGGATGAAAGGTTACAAGAACTGGGCATGGCCAGTCTAATGAAGAGAAGGACCAGGGGAGACATAATAGCAGTATTCTAATATTTGAGGGGCTGCCACAGAGAGGAAGGGGTCAAGCTATTTTCCAAAGCACCCAGAAGGCCAGACAAGGAATAATGGATGGAAACTGACCAAGGAGAGATTCAACCTAGAAATGAGGAGGAACTTTCTGACAGTGAGAAGTTGCCTTCAGAAGTTGTATGTGCTTCCATCACTGGAAACTTTCAAGAAGAGACTGGACTGCCATCTGCCAAAAATGGTGTAGGGTCTGCTTGGGCAGTGGGTTGGACTAGATGACCTACAAGGTCCCTTCCAATTCTGTTAATCTGTATCTGTTAAAGCTGGCCAACCATACAGAATTTACCATATATGCTTCGTTTATGGTTCACTGTGTTATGAGATCTTAGGAAACTTGAGTTGAGTAAATCATGCTTAAATTTACCCAAGGAAAGTGGGTCCTGCAAACATAATCCCATCATTTGTCTAGGGGGGTCCTTTGGGCCACTCATCCTCTCTCAGCCCCATCCTATGTTGCAGGGGGTTATGGGGAAACCCAGGGCGCATTATGCAACTGCCTTGTGTTCCTGAATGAAAGGTAAGATAAAGGCACCACAAACAAACAAATATATACATTCCTGGGGCGATAAAGAAAAACCCTGAACTTGGATGAACTCTTGACCCCCCGAAACCCCATTCCAGCAAATAACCTGAGCAGCTTATCTTGTTTGGATAAAACATTCCAGCGACTTTCTTAAGAATGGATGGGTGAAAGTTGAAACGCATTTTCCTCCTCAGCTGAGGTCGGTCCATCATTTTTCAACACAAATCCCAATTGCGTTAAACCAGATCGACGCCCTATGCCCACTTAAAATTGTTTTATTTATTCTCATCGTTTCATTCATTTCATTTTATTATTCTTTCATTTGTTCACTTTGATTGGGATCTTAAAATAAAAAGAAAAAAGCAAAGCGGGAAGAAAATCGACTCGTCTTGAGTGGTGGTGCCGGAGAAGGCTTCCTTGGGCAGCAAAGATGACCCACAAGCAAGTACTGGAGTGCATAACACCACACCAAAGGCAAAATCACAAAACTGCATCTGGGGGGGGTAGATTTGGCAATGATGCTTGGGACGGTTAGCAGTAAAAGGAAACCAGGACACCAAGCAAAGAACCTGGTGGCTGGACACCATCAAAGCTGACCCCAATTGGAGCATAGAACAACTCAAAGAAGCACTGCAAGATTGGAAGCTGTGGAGAGACCCGGCCCATAAAATTGCCAAGAGTTGGACACAACTGGATAACATTAGAATTAGAATAACAGAGTTGGAAGGGACCTTGGAGGTCTTCTAGTCCAACCCCCTGCTCAGGCAGGATTTAAACCCTAGACCATTTCAGACAAATGGTTGTCCAATCTCTTCTTAAAAAACTTCCAGTGTTGGAGAATTCACAACTTCTGGAGGCAAGTTGTTCCACTGATAGATTGTATTAGGAAATTACTCCTTAGTCTAGATTGCTTCTCTCCTTGATTAGGTTCCATCCGTTGCTTCTTGTCCTGCCTTCAGGTGCTTTGGAGAATAGCTTGCTTCCCTCTTCTTTGTAGCAACCCCTGAGATATCGGAACATTGCTATCATGTCACCTCAGTCCTTCTTTCCATCATCATCATTATCATCATCTTTAATTTGGGAGTAGCAGTGAATGCCGGTCACTGCTTATTTGTGGAAATGACAGTGATCATTTCTCACCTGGAAATGACAATGATCGAAGGATCTTGCATTTCCACTGGGGTCTTAGGAATGGAACTGCCATTATTCATCCTGTATGAATAATGTCAAGGTTACTCGTGTGAAAAGCTTCCTCCAAATTCCATTAAACCCATTTTGAAATCAATGAGTAGAAATGATGACTGGATGTCTTATGTCTAAGGATATTTGCCCATGGAATATGGCTGTATTACTATTATCCTTCTCATTTGTTCTATTACCATCTCTTGGTATTTATGTTCATATTACTTTGTTGTTTGTTATGTACATTGAGTGCTTCTGCACCGGAGACAAATTCATTGTGTGTCCAATCATACTTGGTTCTGTTCTGTTCTGTTCTGTTCTGTTGTTCTGTCCCATCCCATCCTGTCCTGTCCTGTTGTTCTACTCTACTCTACTATACTCTACCCTACCCTACTCTACCCTACTCTATTCTCCATTTAATCAGAATCAAATCCAGGTATTTTTACCAAAACTTTTCAGTCCTATGAATTGTGCCCTAAGATTCTTCTCTTTGATTCTTGACTCTCAAAGATTTCCCAGCAAGCGAAGTCAGCATGTTTGAAGATGAAAAAGCTGGGAATTTTAGCTTAGCCACAAAACTGCAGGGCAAGAAAAGTCCTTATTCCGATCCGAACTACATCACGAGGATGCAACATGTTCAATACACATTCTGATTTCCAAAATCAGAAGGACTCCGGTGACACCTTTTCCGATGAACACATGGCTCACGTTTTCCGAGACTCTTTCTAAATTTGGCAACCGGACTCCAAAATAACTTTTCTTCCAGTATTTCTTAGGAAAAGAAATATCTATTCATCCAGCCATACGTTCATATTTGAGTTTTGTTCTCACCCAAGTACCTAATCTTTATTACTGCATTGTTCTTCAGATAGGAAATTACATGACAGAATTTTCCTGCATGCTAAAACAAGCCAAAATTGAAAACCTCCTCTATTTGAGAAGGGTTTTATTATGGATTTTGTCCCCAATTCTTTTCTTCTCAAAAAGACAGGGAAAGTTTGGAGAAAGAGATTTCCCTTTATGGGCCAAAGGGCCTTCATCCCAATATGGAAGGTTCACTGTGGAGAGAATGAGGTGAAAACAATTCAGTCTTGTGCCAAATATTGAATAACAGCAGTTAAAAGGGACCTTGGAGGTCTTCTAGCCCAACCCCCTGCTCAAGCAGGACACCTGTACCCATTTCAGACAAATGGTTATCTTCTTCTTAACAACCTCCACTAATGGAGCCATTCCTGCACAGGATGACTCAGCTGAAAACAATAGAAAGATGTGTATACTGTACTGTTAGGATATGGTTTAAGCCTAACTAGTTGTCCAGGCAATATAAGTGTAAAGTGGACTTTAATATGAATATCTATTGTGTAACTTTAAGGCTTTAATGCTGAGTCATGCTGTAATTAGATAATGACTGGTTATGAGAGTATTTAAGCAAGGTACTGTAACGTGTTCAGTTGCTGCTATGCTATGCTGCCATTGTGTATGAAGATGATGAGATGATGAAGCTGATATGATAAGCTACCATTGAGAGGAGTTGCTATCTGCTAATCATCATTTGATGGATCTGCAACCATCGTGGTTTGTGAACCAGAGTGAGTTTGTTATTCTAACCAACTACTGTTTGTTGGGTAAGAAGATTCTGTAACTGCTGGACTGATTTACTGGCAAAGACTTGGAATTTGTTTAAAGACTATGAGACTGTTTTTCTACTATAAAGTAAGCTTTTGATAAACCAGTTTGCATAACTCTTATTCATTGCTCTCAGCAACGTTTCCTTGTGCATTTACTCTGCTGGTTGGTAACACAACACCAATATCCTTAACATGTACAACTTTATAGATTAGGATTTTTCAACTCTGCGGGGAAAGGATGGGTGACAATGTTTTGAACCTAAACCACTGCTGAAATGAATAAATCATTTGCCAGATCCCAATCCAAAACAGCTTTTCTTGAATCTGCTAAAAGGGTAATCAACATCACCCAAAACTGTAAGGTATCTTTGACTATGAATATACTATGGATTCTCTAATGAGACTCTATGGATTTCTCATTATTGGGAAAGCAAGAAACACATGGAATCGTAGTGTAAAAGCCAAAACAATTATTTCTTTAAAAGGCCTCTTCAATTCAGCAACAATTTGTAAATTAAATGACCCTTCACATAGAACTGGAAAGGAACACCCCCAAAAAAACCCCCCAAAACCCCCTTTTTCAATGGACTCACATACATGATACATCATATACATCATGGCCCTCCAAATATTTTGTGCAAACCCCCAAACTTTAAAATATGATTCATATCTATATGAGCATTGATGAAAGAGAATCTCAGGAATTGGCTGTTGCATGGCAAGACTTTATGCATAGAGATCTGGAACTCCCAGCAGCCAAATCTGCCATTCCAGAATAGAAATCACAAAATAGCAAGAGTTGGAAGGGACCTTCGAGGTCTTCTAGTCCAACCCTGGTGGCGCCCTGGTGGTGCAGCAGACTAAAGCACTGTTATTAACATCAGCTGCCTGCAATTACTGCAAGTTCAAATCTCACCAGGCTCAAGGTTGACTCAGCCTTCCATCCTTTCTAAGGTAGGTTAAATGAGGACCCGGATTGTGGGGGCAATAAGTGACTTTGTATAAAATATATACAAAAGTATGAAGGCTATTGCTTAACGCATGGTAAGCCGCCCTGAGTCTCTGGAGAAGGGCGGCATATAAATCAAAATTTTTTTAAAAAACTCATTAATATGGTTCAAAAGGATCTGGAAGGTCAGATCCTGAAGATGAAAATTTAAAATTTTAAAAA
Source organism: Pantherophis guttatus (assembly GCF_059756535.1). NCBI lineage: Eukaryota > Metazoa > Chordata > Lepidosauria > Squamata > Colubridae > Pantherophis > Pantherophis guttatus. Next base: position 11,113,229 of record NC_142065.1, read on the forward strand.
AACTTAAAATTTAATTCAAATTTAAAAAAAAAACCCACTGCTTAAGCAGGAGATCCTATATGCCATTCCAAAAACCTCCAGGGAATGGAATGGAATGGAATGGAATGGAATGGAATGGAATGGAATGGAATGGAATGGAATGGAATACTTCATTGGCCAAGTGTGATTGGACACACAAGGAATTTGTCTCTGGTTCATATGCTCACAGTGTACATAAAAAGACAAGATACATTCCTCAAGAATCATAAGGTACAACACTTAATGATAGTGATGGAGCACCCACAATTTCTGGAGGCAAGTTGCAATGGAATGTAGACATTTACTACCATAAAAGATGATTCAGGGGAAAAATCCATTTCAAACAGCTAAGAATGGGGTTTATTAGCAAGCCACTCATTCATTTTGGCCCCCATCCTACCTCCACCTTGTCATAACTGCAATTTTCCCACCTTGCCCTACTTCCAATACAGAAGGGAGGAGGGGAGAGAAGGCTTAAGTAGTCTCGTTGATTTTAAAAGAACTGAATTCCTTGAGGGCTGGCTGGCATGCCAAGGCATCCCTCAAGTTCCAGCTGGAGAAATCCTTTTGAAATGAAGAAGAGCCCATTAGAGATGAGAGGGAAAAGCTTAAAGGCAAAATCAACAATCCAAGTCATGGAGAACAATATGGATACAGCAAGCAACCATACAGTAGGGGCCAAAATTGTGGGAACCTTTTGGGAAAAGTGTATTTTTGAGGTTTGATGGCTAATAACACCACTTTTTTTTTTTTTTTTTGAGTTTCAAGATAATCCAATTCCACTGCTGGAATGGCCTGGGAATAGCCCAGACCTTAACCCAATTGAAAATCTATGGAGCCGACTCAAGAAACTTGTTAGTCAGAAGTGACTCAGCAATAAAACCCAGTTAATAGGAGCCATCATTCAATCTTGGTTTCACATTATAACAGCTGTAGAACTAAAAGACTTGGTTCCCTCCATGGGAAGACAGTATAAGGCCGTAATTCATGCTAAAGGTTACCCAACTAAGTATTCACTGACACGGTGATCATTTTTGTAGAGCTCGTTTTTTTTTCTACGTGTGTCACTTTCCTTCTTTATAGCTGCTATTCTACAGTAATAGCAAATCCTTCATAAAAGTGATTGCATTGCATTCTTGATTAAATTATCTTTCCATTGATATATAATTTTATGGTACCACTCCCCAAAAAAAGAAAAGGTGGTGTTATTAGCTACTTTTAGAAAATACACTTTTCCCGAAAGGTTTCCACAATTTTGGCCATTGCTGTACTTACTAGGAGTATCGATAACCCCCAAGGAAAGTTTTGAATTTAATTTTTCACCTGCCCTTTGGACAATTTGGGTCTCTTTTTGGACCCAGCTTGCCTTCTTCATCTCTGCTTCACACTTTGCTTCAGGACCCAAACTTAACTCAAATGCCACAGAGTAGCTCCTTTGCAAAAAGGATTGTTCCAAAGATGTGTCCCTCCCCTCCCAAGAGGCAACTGGACTTCCAGAAAATCTAGTTGCCTCTTGAAGAAAAAGCACCTTTGGGAACAACCTTGACCTGGGATGACTGAGAATCTCCCTAGACTTTCAAAAGGATTGTGTGCAACTCCGTAGTAGTTTGACACCCGTCCATGTTTACTCCACAAAGACAGCTGAGCCCTCCAATTTAGATTTCAGACAAGCAAAATGGGTTTTCAGCTTTACTTATTTTGGAATGGGAACAATTGCTTTTGGCTTGCAGGTTAAGGGACCACTTCAAGATGATATTTTTTGTCATCTCTTTCACCATCAATTGCAAAATACTTTTTAACAATATTCTAATTTCTTATTCTAATTATTAACCACAATTGTATCACCTCAAATCTTAATTTCAAATTCAATGACAAAGACAATGTGGAGAAGAACCAGATATAAGCAGGATTGATACTTAGACACAAATGAGCTAAAGTAAAGATGAAATTAAAATTGTATTGATATAATAGATATATCTAGATAAGGATGTTAGAATCTATGTTAAAATTTATTCTTCTTATGTTTTGAACTTCTACCTGTTAAAGATGCAGTGGGAAATTGTGAATGGAGTTTGTCAAAGAAATGTAAGCGTGGTAACCATCTATGACCGGATCGAGTTTTTGCTCTTGAAAGTTATATTTTGTGCTTATGTTTGAAAAATAATAAAAAATATTTACAAAAAAAAGATATTTTTAAACCTTCTCCTCACTTGCTACAACAGAAATAATTTTACAGGGGGGGGAAGAGGAGGAGTTTATAGAACTCCCTGCTTAATTATGAATTTTGGCAAGGCATATCAAGGCTCCCCTTACACGCATTCTTGCAGGGCGGTGAACCTCCTACAAAGCAGGTATATACAAAAGTATGAAGGCTATTGCTTAATGCATTGTAAGCCGCCCTGAGTCTCCGGAGAAGGGTGGCATATATAAATCGAACCAATAAATAAATAAATAAATAAATAAATAAATAAATAAATAAATAAATAAATAAATACATAAATACATAAATACATACATACATACATACATACATACATACATACATAAATAAATTCATTCATTCATTCATTCATTCATTCATTCATTCATTCATTCCCAGAAAATGTGGTTAGGTGCAAAGAGAAAATTTAGGAATGGATCTCGACATTTTTTTCCTAAAAAAAAACTGTGCTGAAAATGGCTGGAGATGCCAGGAGTTTCCATTTTCCAAGACGGAAAAATAATTTTTGTGGGGTTTTTAAAAATTGTTATTATTATTATTTTCGATACCACCCTTTCTCTTTTCAGAGGGTGAACTGAAAACTGTGGGAATCCCTTAATACACAACGATCTTCATAGCTTATTCTCTCCCTGGGTGTAATCATATCATAAAGGGAAGCGCTTTCAAAGTTTGCAAACCCCGGGGATGAAGGTTACAGCACTAACCAACGCGACTTTTGCTGCATTACATCTACTAGTAGTAGACCAAAATAATTGTTATGAATCGGAACCGTTTCTCCCGCTGCGTTGTGCTGCTTTAAGGAAGCCTCTGTCTTCCTTAAAATAAGGTCTTTGGCGTTCACCGTTCGCGTTTCAGAACCAGGGATGGAGGAGGATTTGGGTACTTTTAACAGCTGGGGAAAAATGGAAATGTGGCCAATTCCCGCGCAATAGTTTGCTTCCCCCCCCCCCAAGTTTCTTCGGAGGGTCTCCCTTTTTTCAGAGTCTCGTTTCCGAGAAGAAAAAAAAAACTTGCTTTGCTTTTCTGTATTTTAACTCGCTTTCTTTCTTTCTTTCTTTCTTTCTTTCTTTCTTTCTTTCTTTCTTTCTTTCTTTCCTCCCTCCTTCCTTCCTTCCTTCCTTCCTTTCTCTCTCCTTCCTTCCTTCCTTCCTTCCTTCCTTCCTTCCTTCCTTCCTTCCTTCCTTTCTTGTCAATTTACTTCTCGACAGAGAAATGGTAAGACGGCTGCCACGAAGCCCAGGGCCATGGTTTTTGAGAAGATCCTTTTGGACGACCTCAAGAGGTCCCATGCAAGAAATGCTCGGAATATTTCTAAGCTGCGACCCAGTTGCGCTATACACAATCCTAGTGATGAAATGATGAGGATCCGTAGCTGGGGTTTCTCATAGGCTTCTATTTAACGGAGGTTACAGGGGGTTAGACTAGAGGACCTCCAGGGTCCCTCTTCCAACTTTGTTATTGTGAGTGACTTCAACCATTCCTCCTTACCCTCCCCCACCCCCCAAAAGACTGACATTGACTGAGAGGCACTGGGGGGGGGGGAATGAATCGCCCCCTCCCCCAGCCATTAACTCTGAAACTCTACAGCCCCCCGAGCCCAAAAACTCTACCGGTTGTATCTCTGCTTGGGAAGCTAAGTCTCGAACAGATAACTTTGATGGGGGAGGGGCGATCTTAGACGCACAGCATCCCCTTCCCCCTCGATTCCTCTCGGGTGGATTTAAGTGTCTGGGCCGCTTTTATTTATTTTATTTATTTTTATTTATTTTATTTCGAATTTATATACCGCACCTTCTCCGGGGCGGTGTACAGCCAGATAAAAACATACAATACAAACATTAAAAACAATTAAGAGGATATATATTAATTTGGCCCCAATTTAAGATAACAAACCAATTAAAAATATTTAAAAATATGTTTAAAAATATGTTAAGCCAGCCCGGCTTGCTGAAAAAAGAAAGTTTTAAGGGCACGGCGGAAGGCACCGAGCGAGCAGGCAGGAGCGAGAAGAAACCAAAGTGTATCCGATTATTAAAATTTAATTAATAATTGTAATATTAAATATATAATTTATTTTTAAAAAGCTGTGGGGGGGGAGAAGGAAGCGAAGGCGCGATTGGCTTGGAAAAGCAATGATTCTTTGCTCCGGCACCCTAGAAACCGCCAGCCCGCATTTAATTAACGATGGAAATTCCTTTTATTGTGTAGTAATCCACGCTTAAGGCGGAGAGTGGGCGGGAGAGGAATCCCTTTGGCCCATTATCGTTCTATTTATTTTATAATTTATTGGCCGCCCAATCGAGGCATCTCGGCTGCTGGCAAAACTACCTCGGGAAACAAAGAATGCCTTTTGTTTATTTTGAACTTTTAAGCCGGGTTCAAGGCCGCAAATCGTCGCCGCCGCCGCAGCTGTTAATGTTAATGGATCCCAATTAAAAGGGAGGGATCCGGGCGATCTGCGGTTGGCAATTCTGCCCTTTGCAAAAAAAAAAAAAAAAAAAGATCCTCGTTTGCATGTCTGAAGGATTAGCGGCAGGATTGGCCTTGGGTCAATTTTCGCAATGCAATCTGGCTAGTCACTTACTTGTGTCACCCCCACACCCCCCCCCCGAAGTCCAGTTCACCTCCGACGCGGGTTAATTGAGGGCCAGAGGGTTTGTTGGTCTTCACACGACCATCTTGGTTAAGTGAATGTAGAAGATACGTGTCTTAGGATAATGCTGCAGGATCCAATCTGGGTCGGTCAACGGGACCGCAGAGGTTTAAAGTCTAAATTTCCCAGCTTGGATTCTAGTTGAATCTCTCGTTTCGCCTCTCTTCGGAACGCATTTCTATTGGCCTGTCCTGGAGAGTAAACTGCGTTGAAGCTAGTGGAGAACTTGGATAAATGGGCAGCTTTGCTTGTAGATTAGGGTTCTCCATTCTTAAAAAGAATGGAGAACCCTAATTCTTAAAATTTAAATTCTTAAAATTTAAAATTCTTAAAAAGAATTTTCTTTTTAAATTTGATTTATATGCCACCCTTCTCCGGAGACTCAGGGCGGCTTACAACGCGTTAAGCAACAGCCTTCATACTTTTGTATATTTATACAAAGTCACCTTATTGCCCCCACAAACCGGGTCCTCATTTTACCTACCTTAGAAAGGATGGAAGGCTGAGTCAACCTTGTGCCTTGGAGAGATTCGAACCAGCAGTAATTGCAGGCAGCTGTGTTAATAACAGGGTGCTTAGACCACTGTGCTATCGAGGCTCTTGAATTGACCCCCCCCCACGCACCCACACACACAATATCCCAATCCAAAGATTGATGGATTTATCCAAGGGGTCGATGAGCTGTTATTAGTATTACTAAGATTTGGCTATATAGTGTATACATACAACACAGTAGTGGCCAAAATTTGTGGAAACCTTTTTGGGAAAAGTGTATTTTCTAAAACTAGCTAATAACACCATTTTTTAAGGGAGGGAGTAGTACCATAACATTATATATCAATGGAAAGAGAATTTAATCAAGAATGCAATGCAATAACTTTTATGAAGGATTTGCTATTAGAATAGCAGTTACATATACAGAAGAAAAGTGAAACACATAGAAAAAAATGAAATATAGAAAAATGATCACATAGAAAAAATGAGATATACAAAAATTATCATGTCAGTTAATACTTAGTTGGGTAACCTTTAGCATGACTTACTGCCTTACAACGTCTTCCCATGGAGTGAACCAGACAGCTCTTAAAATGTGAAACTAAGATTGAATGATGGCTTCTATTAACTGGGTTTTATTGCTGGGTCGCTTCTGATTAACAAGTTTCTTTAGACGGGTCCATAGATTTTCAAGTGGGTTAAGGTCTGGGCTATTCCCAGGCCATTCCAGCAGTGGAATATAATTATCTTGAAACTCCAAAAAAAAAAAAGGGGGGGGGGGTTATTAGCCATCAAACCTCAGAAATGCACTTTTCCCAAAAGGTTTCCACAATTTTGGCCACTACTGTACACTGTATACAGTATACAAATATTATATAGTATACACACACACACACCTGTATCTATATAGCTGTATCTCCATGTATACCTATATATTTATATCTGTGTCTATATTTGGAGATTGTCAATCATCCAGGTCACGGTTGTCCCAAAGGTATTTTTTCTAAAAGACAACTGAACCTTTCTTGGAGTTTTTTTTTCCCCCTTTGAAAACAGAACCGAAGCATCTTCAGTTCTGTTAGAAGTGAAACTTTTTCAAAGGGGACAAAAAAAACCCAATTAACTCTCGTATATAGTAATATAATTACTATAGTAGCAGTACTGTTAGTTACAGTAGCATTTATGAAACCATAAACTCAATTCATACAATGTCTGGGAGTCGATGAGCAAGCTGAAGCGTTTGACTCCGCTTAACCTCTAACAAAATACCAGTTGGAAGGGACCCTGGGAGGTCATCCAGCCCACCCCTCCACCCCGCTCGACCCCGAGACCCAATAACGTTTCAGATAAATAGCTTTTGTCCAATCTCTTCGTTAAAAACCTCCTGTGGTGGAGCACCCAGACTTCGCTAAGACTGCCCACCCCCTTTAAACCGGGTTAAGACAAGCGATCCGATTCGAAGCCGAAGCCCATTCTTTCCGAGGTAGCCCCCGCCCCCACCATCTGCGGGGAAACAAAATCCGCGGGACTGAGCCCGCATTCAACAGAGACATTAGGATTGAGCCTCAACGGTTCGTCAGAGCAGCGAAAATCTTGGACGTCTTCTTCGGCCTGATTTTACCTACAAGAGAAGGTAACGTATGGCAGTTTTCTTGTTTTAACCTTGTTAGTAGCCACGATCGTCAATAAAAGGCGTTAAGTTTGTTTAAGGTGGCCGTCTGGGGAAGGAGAAAGGGAAAAAAAGAGGGTTTAGGGGGCTTTTTTATTTTACCCCGCAATTTTTGGCCATTCAACCTTGTACAATCCTGGTTTGTCACCCTATTTTCCCCGGGGCAGCTCCTTAGGCACCTTTCAAGGCCTTTGAGACGCTCCCCTGTGTCGGAAAGCGAATTTAACTCTCTTGGAAAGAAAACGCGAAGCAGCCTTTCACACACACACCCCCAAAAAAGAAAAAAAACACCCCCACGCCGTGAAGTTGGGCCCTGAAGGCGAACTTGGGTCGATATTGGTCGATCCTGGTCTGTTTGGTTGCCAAGGAGAGAGGCCCGCCTTTAATTAAAGCACCTTCGAGGGGGTTTTCTGGAAATTGGACCCGCTGGGTTGAGCTTCCTTATTTTCAAGAGATTTAATAGAGTCCAAATTCTGAAAGTTAAGCAAAGTCGAACATACGTAGAGGCCCGAAACTTCTGCCGCGAATTCCGCCTTACCTTTCTTTCTACCTTTTGCTAAGACGCCTAAGGCAAAATCCGTTTTAGTAACCCACTTCTTCTGAGTTACCAAACTAAACCCATTTTTTTACGGGGGTCCCCCCCGCCCAAAACGAACTGGGTTGTGTATGTGAATGCACCGGCTTACCAATGGATCAGGTGGGACGGTGTTGTCGGAACGCAATCCACGAGGAGGTGTAAGTTTTGCGTAGGATCGCGGCACTGAATGGGGCGAAAAAAACTGGTATTGCGCTACCGTAAGTATTCTTGTGAATATTCCCTAAGAAACTGGTGGGAATTCCTTCATCCCCCCCCCAAACTATCCTCCTCCTTAAATCAAAATACACAAACTCTCTCCGTCTCTATGGTGGAAGGGAGCAATTTGGAAATGTTTGTTCCGGATTTCATCTTCGACACAACATTTGTGTACCTCTCCAGGTTCAACTTCCAGAAGTAAAGTCAAATGTAGCTCAGAAAAGTTGATTTCCTGAAGACAAAACTGCTTATAATGTTGTAGACCAACTGAAGGGCCCAAAACGGAACTCCGGACGGATTATTAGGCGTCTGAGTATTTTGGGAAGAGGGCTGTTAATCTGTTCAAAAATAAAATAAAATTACCCGCCAGCTTCAATCTACTTTTTCTTTTGCACGAGAAACAATTGGTGCGAGATTTGATGCATAGGGACTGGAAAGGGGGGGGAAAAAAGAATAAAGAGCTTATTATCTTATCCTTTTTTTCTTGCCATAGTTTGTAGTTCCGTTTCTTTATTCAATAAACTTTATTCTTATCGAATCAAGAAATGGAAACAATTATAAGCCACGCAAGAAAAAAAAAAGAGGGGGGGGGAAATATGAAAACATCAAGACAAGACCCCAGGAGAAAAAAAAAGGGGGAAGAAGGAAAAACAAATAGGAAGGCTGCAGCGAGGACGAAAAGGATCCATCTTTTACTTCACCGAAACCAAACGACTTACTTCCGAGTAGACGTGTAAAAAGGCCGCCGTGATAAAAAACGTCCGAGGGCGCTTAACAGGAGTTTTTTTTCTCTGACCCGCAACCCGATCCCAAACCGTTTATCCGGAGGAGGGGGGGAGGAGGAGAAAAGTCTCCGGGAGTTCCACCGGCCACATTCCCAAATAAAATAAAATAAAATAGCTTTCGGAGAGGATGGCCCCTCCGGCTCCTGCGCCCCCAGCCCCTTCTTTTGAAAACAACAGGCAGCAAAGAAAAGCCGGGAAAGGAAGGGAGGGAGGGAGACAGAGAGAGAGAGGGGGGGGGGAAGGCTGAAGTTCCCGACGCGAACTTTACTTTGGGAAATCTCTGGAAATGCTCTCGTGGGGGGGAGGGGAGGGGAGGGGAGGGGGCGTGCTGATTGGCAACCAGTCCTAATGAGTAACCGAGGAACTTTTTTTACTCACCTATTCCTGACTCTTGGGGGAAGGGGGGAAGGCAGGGAGAAGAGAGAGAGAGAGACAGACAGACAGATAGAAAGAAAGAAAGAAAAATTGCCATCCATCCTACAAATGAAAAATAAATTGTAATTCCTCCCCTCCCTCGCCAGGTATCGCTCCCCCCCTTTTCTTTCCCACCCCCAACTCTCCCCTGGACGGTCTGGCTCACCGGGGGAGGGGGGGAAGGTCACGTGACGCGGCCCCACCGCCAGCTGTAAAGGGGCCGAGCCGCCGATGAAGGCATCACTCGAAGGCCGAGATTAGGAGCGAGCGGAGCTGGAGGCGCGTTCGCTGGCCGCAGCTGAGATAACAGCCCCGACGGCTGCCTCCGCCTGGCCGGAGATCCCTTCAAAAGCCTTTTCGGGGGGAGAGAGAGAGAGAGAGAGAGGGAGGGGGAAACGTCGGCTGCTCCTGCCCGATTTTCTTCTTCTCCCCCTCCCATTTTTTTTTTAAATATTCATTTAATTATTTTTATTTTTATTTTTGCACCTTTCGGATTGCGTTCTTCCTTCCCCTTTGTGGCAACTAGGATTATTTTTTTTTTTGCCTTGACCTGCTTTCCCACGTCATGCGAGTTTTTCCTCCGGATTTGTAATAACGTGAGTACTGTCCTTTAACCCCCCCCCCCCGCTTCTCCCCCTTATTTAAACCCTCCTTCCCTCTGTAGCCAACTTATCTCGCGTCTTCGGCTGGGCTTATCTTAGCAGATAGTGTCGCACTTGGAGAAGCCAGGGAAGAGGAGGAAGGGGGGGTGGGCAGCGAGAAAGAGAGGGAGAGAGAAACAGAGAGAGAGAGAAACGGAGAGAGACTTCAGGCTTTGCAATTATTGATAAACCGAGCGGGTGATTTACGGCTCTGCTAATTAAATCCCCCACCCCCATTCCCTTTTAAAGGCCCAGTCTTCTGAAACTAGCGTTCTTTCCCTTGGACGAGTTGGGAAAATGAGTCTTTCATTTATTCATTTATTCGTCTTTCCTCTCTTCCCTCCTCTTGACTTTTATGGAAAAGTTTTGATCTGGCTTTAGTCTGGGAGATTTCTTTCCCTTCCCCTCTCCCCTTCCTTCTCGAAAAGATCTCGCAAAAAGAAAAAAAAACCAGCCCTGATCCTTTCCCGTCTTTTTATACTTCTGTGTCTTTGCCACCCGTGAAAGAAAACAAAACTCTTCCATGGGCGCTCCACGCTGCCTTCATTTTTTTTTAACTCCCGAGCAAAGCGTGTTTTCAGCCGCAAAAACGAGCCTCTGCTTTTCAGAAACCCAACGTCACCAAACGGCTGCGGGAGATATCACCACGGATCGGGCTTGCTTTTCCTTCCTTCCTTCCTTCCTTCCTTCCTTTATTTATTTGCCCCCACTCCACCAAAAAATAATAATAAAAATTCCTACCGACCCATTAGAGTCCAATTTACGCGGGGCCTCAATGAAATCAAACTCTTTTTAAGTTGGTTCTTTTAAAACGGCTGGAAATGGGAATGCTGGAAATATTTTATTTTATTTTATTTTTCATTTTTATTTAGTTACATTTCCCAGGAACTAAAATTGAAGCAAAGTAGTCGTTAATTGATTTTTTTTTTTTTAAACGAAGTAGTTCCGCTGGACATCAAGGGAAATTGTACTTCCTGCTAATCCGGCTGCTTTGAGCTGCGCTTTTATTTCGTTATTTATTTATTTGTTTTTTCACTTGGGAAGAAAATGCCGAGCCTTCGGGTTTAACTCGCAGCCGATTGAGGCCTGCGCTTCTTGGTGTGGAGTGGGGGAATAATGAATTCCGACCACGGTGGATTTAATTCCAGCGATTGTTATGGTTCGTTTTATTTATTTTACTCTCTTTCCAAGAAGTCTCTGCCCGAACCGAATTCTGCTTTGCTTGCGAATCTGTGCTTCATTCCTTCATTTCTTCTACTGCGATCATTCTCATACGCGCGCGCACCAAAAATAAAAAATAAAAAATTGGGGGGGGGGTCGCACCCCTGAAATCCCCTTCGATTTATTCCTTTTCATTTCTTCTCCCCGACAGATCCGATCCGAGCATTATTAATTTTTTTAAAAAATCGCTGGTTTAAATATGGCTCGACTTCTATACTCCTTTTTCCCTCGGAAAAATAATCCGAGTTAAAACTCTGTGGGGGGAAAAGGGGGCGCTTCGTTGGGCTGCCCGCGATGGGTTTTTTTGTTTTTTGTTTTCCTTTCCCAACGAAAGAAAACATTTTATACTTTTAATAACCTACAACCTCGTTGGAGTGAAAGAAATTTAAAAAAAAGAGAGAGAAGAGACCCGCGTTCCGATTTCCATCCATGAAAAGTGGGTAATGACGATATGGGTTCATTGTGGAATATAGATATATATAGATGGTGGAATCTATATAGAATATAGATTCATTGTGGAATATAGTTCATTGTTTCGAAATAGTTTTGAATGTACGTTTGTGGATTTTAATTTTTTCCCCTCCTTCCGCGGAAACAGCTTTGGATCTGGTCTTTTGCGAGGCGCATTTTGCGCCCGGAGAAGTGAACTATATAATACGACGAGGCCCGTCTTCCAACCCGACTTTTCTCAAAACAAACTCGGGAGTGGGGAGGCATCTTTCGGTCTCTGTTCTCAAGCAAAGATTGAGAGGAGAATTAAAGGGGTCCTTTTTGTGTGTGTGTCTCCGGTATTCCAGGAACCCCAGATTCGCTGCTTCCTCTTTATGGGGCCTTGATTTCCCACAGGCTCGCTGCGAGGGGTGGTGGTGGTAAGGGAGAGGGATCCAGAGCCTTCAACCTTGAAAAGGGCTTTGATGAAACAAGCCATGATTAGATTTAAAACACGGATAACCTTGTTGCTGGAGCACTGCTGCTCTTGTTTCTCGCAGGGTCTCCTTCTTTTTAATCTATTCTCCCTACCAGAGGCCGAATTTGGACACGGAGCGTTTTTTTTTTTAAAGGATTTTAATAGTGGGACATTAAAGATGGATTGAGATTCTGAGGTCAGTTTAAGAGATTGTGGGGGTGGGGTGTTCTGGGATCTATCCTGAGATTTTTAGTTGAGATCCAATCAGGAAACGATTGCGTTTTTGGCACCAATTGGGAACTGTCCATCCCAATGAAAATGGTGTCTTTGCCTGCACAAAAAAATAATCTGAGTAGTGTTGGAAGAGCGGAAGTTAACAATATTAGAATTTCAAGGGTGTTTCTAAGGCAAGGTTGGATCTAGGAGTCGGTGAATTTCAAGTTTCGATTTAAAGGAGTTTTTTTTTTAAAAAAGTTATCCTTTGCAGCCAGAAACCCACTTCAGTACCATACAAAGTCAATCTTTCTGAGGTCTGTGTTCCTACAGTAAGCAAGAGTTAATTATCTTAGGCTGGTTTATAACCCGTTTTAAATCTAGGTTTATCTGCACTAGATAGATATACATTGACCTGCACTGGTTGAAATGGCCATTATTAGTGCGATACAAACTAATCTATTCTCAAGAAGGGCCACTTCTCTCTTTAATTGACAGGGTTCCATCCATAGTAATTCTGATTGCATTTTCACAGCGTCCATTCAGGAGATTGGCTTCTCTTGAAGATGTTAAATGTAATCTGTTTTTGGATCTGTTTTGTACTGAGATGAGGAACCACAAGGAATCACACACACACACACAACCTTGTAGGCTGGACTAGAAACTTGAAAAGGCCAAGAACAAACTGCTTCCAATATGCAGCCACGAAAAAAAAAAACACCCAACACATCTCCATCTCACCTCAATTATCCAGATCATGGTCGTCTCAAAGGTGCTTTTTCCAAAAGGCAACTGAACTTCCTTTGTTTTTCCTTTGAAAGCATTCCTCTTTTTCACCCCAAGGAGCTGAATGAGCCGAAGAAGCTTCTTGGATGAGAAGCGAAATGTTTTCAAAGGGGGGTGGAGAGATCCAGTTGTTTGGGGGAAACACCTTTGGGTCTCACCTGAGTGGTTTTCTTTGGCTGCATTATGGAAAGAGATTGTTTTGGCCTTTTCACCTTTTTTCCTCTTTTGCACAGTTGGGGTGAGCTATGTTGCAAAGCCTTAAAAGGCTTCCATGTTCAACAAGGCCTGAAGAATTGCTAACCATGTTGCTATTGTTAGTTGCAAAGTTATGTCCGATCCATTTCTCCAGGCCTTCCTGTCCTCTACCATCCTCTACCTCTACCATCCGACTGCTTCAGTGACTCCATCCAGCCACCTCGTTCTCTGTCGTCCCCTTCTTCTTTTGCCCTCAATCTTTCCCAGCATTAGACTCTTCTCTTCTCCAGTGAGTCCTTCTTTCTCATTAGGTGGCCAAAATATTTGAGCTTCATCTTCAGGATCTGGCCTTCCAGATCCTTTTGAACCATATTAATGAGTTGTTGTTTTTTTTAATTTGATTTATATGCTGCCCTTCTCCAGAGACTCAGGGTGGTTTACAATGCGTTAAGCAATAGCCTTCATCCTTTTGTATATTTATACAAAGTCAGCTTATTGCCCCCACAATCTGGGTCCTCAATTTACCTACCTTAGAAAGGATGGAAGGCTGAGTCGACCTTGAGCCTGGGGAGATTCGAACTTACAGTAATTGCAGACAGCTGGATGTTAATCACAATGCTATCAGTCTGCTGAGCCACCAGGCCCCAGTTGATGGTTGAATGAGAAGGACAAACCCAGATGTTGACTAAAGAAGAGAAGGTTGCTTAGTCTTGGCAAAACTTTGCGGTCCTGATTGGGATAACAGAATTGGAAGGGACCTTAAGGTCATCTCAATTAAGGAAGCTTTTTTTCCTCTCCTAAAATCCTAAAAGGAAAAACAACCCTGACTGTCCTTTGGAAGGACAGATAGTGAAGGTGCAGCTCAGATACATTGGCCACCAAATGAGGACTCTGGAGTTGGAGAAGACCCTGATGTTGGGGAAGATGGAAGGCAAAAGGAGAAAGGGAGGGCAGAGAAAGAGATGGTTAGATAAGGTCATCCACAAAATTGGCATGCATTTGGGCAGACTCCAAAAAGCAATGGAGGGGGTGGGGTGGGGAAAGGCTGGCATGCTATGGTCCATGGGGTCACGACTTAACTCCTGATCAACAAAAACTTTGATTCCTGTCCTTTAACTCTTAACAAACTTGCTACCACTGCCTAAAACTTTGTGTATTTGAGCTGTGTATCTTCACAGTTGCAGATCCTTTAGTCTGTAATGGCATCTCATCCACGACCTCTCTCTCTCTCTCCCTCTCCCTCTCCCTCTCTCTCTTTCTCCCTTTCTTTCTCCCTTTCTATTTCTCCCTTCTTTTCCTTTTTCTTTCTTTCCCTCCTCCTTTCCCTCCTTTCCTTCCTTCCTTTCCTCCTTTCCTTCCTTTCTTTTTCTTTCCTTCTTTTCCTTTCCTTCCTTTCTTTTCTTCTTCCCTCCTTTCCTCTTTTCCCTCCCTCCTTCTTTCCTTCCTTCTTTCCTTCCTTTTTTCCTTCCTTCCTTCCTTCTTTTTTGAGGCTGAGATGGCACCTTCCATATTAGCTTTCAGAAGAGTGCTCAGCTTCTTTTTCATGGCAATATGGGGGAGCATAAGGGTCCTCAAAAGTAGGGGCTGTTGGCCAAAGAACTTCTGGTCTTTGACATTGGTTTGATGGTCAGCTGATGCCCAAGGAATATTTATTGCAATTTCCTAGAGAGTTATGTTTCATTGTTTTTAGGATAGGAGGAGCCATCACAAGGTTTGGGTGAAGGCTGCGTATAAACAGATTAATAAATAAGCACCAAAATAAAATCTAGCACTCTGTTCAGTGCAGAGAAAATTGCTGGGCTGGGTCAGGTCAGAAGAGAGACCTGGGTGATTAGGAAGCCCTGTTTTAATTGAGCAGCTGTGAATGTGCTGCCCTTGTTAGAATCACAGAATGGGGAGGGAGCCTCAGAGATCATCTAGCCCAACCTTCTGCCCAATGCTCAAATACAGTGGCCAGATGTCTCTAGAGTTCGAAATCCTAGGAAAGAGAGCAGGACTTGGGCAATGGTAGATGAGAAAGTGATCCAGGTATCTCCCAGAGGATGTAGACCTGTCCTTTTATTGTCCCCTAAGGCAGAGGACCAGAAGCAGTAGGTTAAAATTAAGAAGTTCAGGCTAGACATCAGGAAGATAATTCTTCACTGTATAGACTGTGGAACAGGCTGCCACATGAAGCGGTGAATTCTCCTTTGCTAGAAGAAGTCTTCAAATGGGATAGTGGACGGTCCTTGGTCAGAAGGTTGTCGTATAGTGTTTCTCAACCTTAAGCCACTTTATAAGTTGTGTGGGCTTCGACTCCCAGAATTCCCTAGCCAGCATAGCATAGCATAGCAGGTTGAGGAATTCTGGGAGTTGAAATCCACACAATTTAAAGTGCCCAAGGTTGAGAAACGCTCTACTACTGGTAGTAGAGAATGGAGACACTGACTTCTTTGGTAACTTCCAACTTGTGATTTCATGAACTTCCCACTTCATAAGGCAGCAACAACATATGGATTTAAAAAAGGAAGGGCACTTTGATGTCATGGGTAGATCCACTATCTTGATTTCTTTATGGGGTGACTCTGATTTCCAGCTTGTAGTATTTCACGGTTAGAGGTAGACAGCCTCTCTAAGCATTTCTTGGGGTGAGTAGGTGTCAATGGGGAAATGCATATACTGGATTTCTGTACAATCATATCCATTGTACAATGAGTGTGTTGTGATCCATAAGTCACCTTTTTGCCTTTTTTTTAATAGCTCACTTTAGTTTTGAGGGCAATGGAAGGATTTCAAAGGGTGTCAGATATGAGGGATTAGGATTTCCCCCCCCCATCCCCCAGTTGACCCATTATAGGTCTAAAACTTGGTTGACACTGGTTGGCATGCAGCAAATAGAAATCCAACTTATTGCAAGCCCAAAGATCTATTTTGATCTGATCCTCTGCAAGAGAATCTGTGAATCGGATTTAACACAGTATTTGTAAACTCTATGTAGGCTCTCTTTAATCCGTATATATGAGCTTCTTGTGATTTCCCATACAGTACACTTGTCAATTGAATCCAAATGCAGTTTTTTTAAAGTTCCCTACCCTATTCAGACATTAGATGTACATCTGATTCTATCCAGCCTTAAGGCAAGCAGGGGGTTGGACTACAAGACCTTTAAGGTCCCTTTCGATTCTATTGTTCTGTGTTAAGGCAATCTTCCTCCAGGGGCATCCTTTGTGTTTATGTCACCCCTAACCAAGATTAACCAGGTTAAGACTGACATAATCACTCCTAACAAAAACAATCCTAACCAGGATTGTTTTTGTTAGGAGTGATTATGTTACTCCTAACCAGGATTGTGTTTTTTTTTAATTGAAAAGTTTTACAAAAAAGAAAGAATTCCCCCCCCCCGTTCCCCCCACCCTTTACCCCCCTTCATCCCACCCTCCCCCCCCACTTCCCAGAGCAAAATACAAGGTATTTCATTTAGTCAAATATAAACTAGATTAATCTAGTTCCATCTCAAAGTACTACCTCCCCCACTGAAACCTTAACTCTACTACCGATAACCAAATACTTCTAATAGTAGCAGTCATTCATCAGCTATTTGATATTTTCTTGTCTGATACTTATTTTGAATATAATCAATCCATCTTCTCCATTCCGATACGTATCTTTCTTGCGTGTGGTCCTTCAAGTACGCCGAGATTTTCGCCATTTCTGCTAGGTTTGTTACTTTCAATGTCCACTCTTCAATAGTAGGCAAAGAGTCTTTGTTCCAATATTGAGCTACCAGCAGCCTAGCTGCTGATATTAAGTTCAGAATCAATTTAGTCTCTGGAACTGTACAGTCTGTAGTTATACCCAATAGAAACAATTGAGGAGTAAATTTCAACCTTCTTTTCAAAATGTTCTGCATCACCCACCAAATTTTTATCCAAAATGCCTTGATTTTCTTGCAAGTCCACCATATATGATAATAGGTTGCATCATTACATTCACATCTCCAACATTTAGCTTGCAAATTCGAGTACATACATGATAATTTCTTAAGGATCTAAGTGCCATCTATAAAACATTTTATAAAAATTCTCTCTCAAATTTTGTGCTTAACCAGGATTGTTTTTGTTAGGAGTGATTATGTTACTCCTAACCAGGATTGGTTTTGAGAGGATGATAGCTTCTTTGGTGGGGATATTTATCATAGCCATGGATGTATGACTCTTGGAAAGCATGAACCTGATTTTGAAGGAAGATAGTGGTTAGACTGGACAGCCCTCTGACTGAATGTTTAAATGTGGGTTTCTACTGAGCAGGGGTTGGTCTGGATGGCCTCAAGGGCACCCTTCCAACATTTTGGTACCAAGAGTCTCCCCCTTTCCCTCCGCCATGCAACTCTAACTGCAACTCCCAAGGCTGTTATTTCTAGTTGTAAAATTCAAGGCATATGATTATACCCATGTGTTTAATGCAACTTTTTCCAATTAGCATCCAGATTCATATGTTGACCTTTGACTTCAGCTAATCACTGTGCTGGCTGGGAATTTGTAATCGCAGCATATCCAGAAGACAGGGAAGGGTGCTTTAAAGCTACTACAGGCAGTCTTCCACTTACTTACCACGGTTCATTTAGTGACCATTTGAACTTAACAACAGCATCGAAAAAGGTGACTTTTGACCGTTTTTTTCACACTTACGATCCTTGCGGCATCCATATAGTCACGTGATCAAAATTCAGAGACTTGGCAACTGACTCATATTTATGACGGTTGCAGTGTCTCTTTTTGCGACCTTCTGACAAGCAAAGTCAAGGGGGGAAAGCCAGATTCGCTTAACAGCCGTGTTACTAACTTAAACAGCTGCAGTGATTCACTTAAATGTCGTAAATGGGTCAAAATTCACTTAACAAATGCTTCACTTAGCAACAAATTTTGGGCTCGTTGCGGTTGTAAGTCGAGGACTACCTGTATTAAAGATTAATAATGATTATTTCAGATTAAGATTATTTAAGATCCCATTATTAATCTTCAAAAAGAGGGGAAATGGGTTTAAGATTGTGCAATTAAGTGTGCAATTGTAAGCATCTGTGGGGTTACAGTAACCCCACAAACACAACCTATTTTCTAGAAGTTGCACTTTTTAAGATCCTACCCATGTAGGAAGGTCGTAACATGAGGACTAGAAGAATGTATGATCAGTTTATCCAATTGACCTCAATGCCTTTTAGATTGCATAGCAACCCAGGTCCCGCGTCCTGGCTTAGATTTTGCTTTTTTGAAAGTAATTCCTCTTGAATATTGGGCTACTCACTTTCAGGTGAAGAATTCATTTCCAAGCTCTATTTAGCAGGGACCACCTCTCTCGAGTTTCTTTGCCTTTACAAGGTGACTCCGTCTTACTGTCATAAGGTATTTTGCTTTACACAAAAGCTACTGATTAGCAAAGAAGGGGCCCTCCTCCGTGGAAGGATTTAGATGGTTAAAGGTGGGGAAATGCCCTTTTAACCTTCTGCAGAATTCTTGTGTTGGCCCAAGTAGCCATTAGGACATTTTAAGCATATGGTTGAAAATGTAGATCTGGCACAATCTTGGGTTTTGGGAGAAGATTTTTTTAAGGGCCTGGTTTTGATTCTCTCAGCTGCCCAACGTGAACTTCCTCTCAAAGCCTCCAGAAGTTGTGAATGCTCCAACACTGGGAGTTTGTTTTTTTTTTAAGAAGAGATCGGACAACCATTTTAGAACATAGAATAAGTAAGAGTTGGAAAGGGACCTTGGAGGTCATCTAACCCAACCCCCTGCATGAGCAGGAGACCACATACCATTTCAGAAAAAAAAATGGCTGTCCCATCTCTTGAAAGCTCTAATGATGATTCATCCACAACTTCTGAAGGCAAGCTCTTCATTAGGAAATTTCTTCTTAGTTGTTTCTCTCCTTGATTAATTTCCATCCTTTGGTTCCTGTTTTGCTTTCTGGTGCTTTGGAAAATAGATTATCGTCCAGGTGGGTGGGCATATGGCCTACTGCGGTCACTGTTACTGGTTGACCCGAACTGGACAGAACCAGCTGAATCCCACTACTGGTTGACAACCTCTCTTCTTTATGACAGCCCCTCAAACATTGGGACACTGCTATCATGTCTCCCCTAGTCCTTTCCATTACACTAGGAACATATCCAATTCCTGCAACTATTTTTCCTATGGTTTAGTCTCCAGCTCCCTAATTATTTGTCTGAAATGGTATAGTTTTTCCTGCCTGAGTAGGGGGCTGGACTAGAAGACTTCCAAGGTCCCTTCTAACTCTCTTATTGGGTTAAAGCCAGTAAGTTAGACCTTATTAATATATATAGAATATTCAGAAAGTTTAATAGGTTTAATAGTAAAACTAAAATGAGGTTAGACAGCCAAAATAAGGAGTATGTTGAGATTAACAGTAAATATGAAATGAATACGTTGGGTTTAATAACAGAAACAAAGATGATAATGTTGAGTTTAATAGTAAAAATAAAATATGTTGAAATTAAATATTTTTTGATTGCTTATAATAACTGTAATGACTTATATTTTTAAAATATATCCATTTAAGTAAAAAGAGAAAAATGGAATGATATTTATTTGGTTAGGTTTTAAGATTTAAGTAACGGGTTTTTGGGATAATGGCATAGTTAAATAGATAGAATTGAGGGAAATAACTGAGTAAAATATTAAGTTGTGTTAATTGAAAATTAAGATTTGTTAGTGATTTGTATTAATCTGTGGACCGGATCAATGCTTCGTTTTGGAAAAGATGTGTTTTATGTTTTAAAAAAAATAATAAAAAACTTTTTTCAAAAAAAAAAAAGAATATTCAGAAAGTCCATGTTGTAAGCTAGGCTGGGAAGTTTTTGAAAAATGGTAATTGTATGCTACTTTCATGTTGGAAGTGTGGAATTGACATCTCCCTGAGGAGATGACCAGGAACTGATTTAAAGAAGATTTACCTTTTAAACAAGTAACTTTCAGCCAGATGTCCATCCTTTTTACTGCTCTGGTCTCCATAAAGCAGGGTTCTCCAATCTTGGCAACTTTAAGACTTAAAGACAAGTCTTAAAGTTGCCAAGATTGGAGACCCCTGCCATAAAGAAAGGATGAGATGCAGATGTGAGGAGCTTATCACGAGAAATGATCCCTTGGGGAAAACTTTGCCGATCGAACCAATTCCTTTAGGTTTCTGAACTTCTGACACTTCTAAACTTTAAGATCTCATGAGCTCCTTTCTAATCCACCTTCCAGATCTACGTAGAACAAGGATCTCCCAAGAAGCTAAGTAGGTTGAGGTGTCGAACTGCGGTCTTGATTTTTTTTCCTTTTTCCCTTTTACAGGTGCTTGAAAACTCTTTCGATTGTGTAACAGCCCAGAAGTTTTAGCCAAACGTTTTGTGTACCTGTTCTGGTCCTTTCCATCCAAGCTGTTCACTTGTCTTGACGGAGTCCCTGTGATCGCCAGTCCGCTGCTGCTTTTTGACCAAGTGAAACTTTGCTTTGAAGGATATAAAATGTATCAAAGCTTGGCCCTTGCTCCAAATCCTGGCCAGTCAGCCTACCCCCACGATGCCAGCAATTTCCTGCACACTCCAACAAGCCCAGCTGTTTACGTCCCCACCAGTCGAGTTCCCTCCGTGCTCCAGGGCCTGCCCTACCACCTCCAAAGCTGTGATCCCACCCACCAAGGCCATCCTCTGGGCAGCCACCCCGGATGGGGTCAACCAGCCACCGCTGAGGCTACTCACTTCAACACTGGCAGCCCTCACCCACCTTCCAGTTTTGCCTACACCCACAGCCCTCCTGGGGGGAGCACTGCTGGTCGAGACGGGGGCTACCAAAGCCCACTGTTGCTGGGTGCCGGAGGAGGCCGTGACCAGTATGGGAACACTCTGATGCGTTCGGTCAATGGATCCTACTCCAGCCCGTATCCCGGCACTTATGTGAACCCAGCGGAGATGACGCCATCTTGGCCTGCCAACCATTTTGAGAGCAGTGTCTTCCATAGCCTCCAGACGCGACAAGGAGCCTTGGCAGGCCGGAGATCGTACGGTATGTAACATTTTAACTTTACTATTTTTTACAAAGAGCTCAAAGCAGCGAATATAATCAACACACCTTCCTCCTATGTTTACCACAAGAACATTGTGAGGTGGGCTGGGCTAAGAAAGAGGGACAGGCCCAAAGTCACCCAGCCAGCTTTCATGCCTAAAGTGAGACTAGAATTCACAGTCACCTGGTGACTGGCCTAAAAGTCACCCAGCCAGCTTTCATGCCTAAGGTGAGACTAGAATTCACAGTCACCTGGTGACTGGCCTAAAAGTTACCCAGCCAGCTTTCATGCCTAAAGTGAGACTAGAATTCACAGTCACCTGGTGATTGGCCTAAAAGTCACACAGCCAGCTTTCATGCCTAAAGTGAGACTAGAATTCACAGTCACCTGGTGATTGGCCTAAAAGTCACCCAGCCAGCTTTCATGCCTAAGGTGAGACTAGAATTCACAGTCACCTGGTGACTGGCCTAAAAGTTACCCAGCTGCTTTCATGCCTAAGTTGAGACTAGAATTCACAGTCACCTGGTGACTGGCCTAAAAGTCATCCAGCCAGCTTTCATGCCTAAAGTGAGACTAGAATTCACAGTCACCTGGCGATTGGCCTAAAAGTCACCCAGCTGCTTTCATGCCTAAGGTGAGACTAGAATTCACAGTCACCTGATGTTTGGCCCAAATCACCCAGCCAGCTGGGTCTTTCATGGTTAAGATGGAACTCGAACTCATGATCTTCTACTTTCTAGCCTCTTTTGTAAAATGCAGAGCTTGGGAACAGTCACAAAAAGAGAAGGCAGAGAAGTCTGAATCATGCCATAGTCAGCATTCACAGGGGGCAGTGAGGAGGTTAAAGGAAATTCATCCAAGAGCTGAAAATGTTGGATAAATAATTCTGTGCTGAGAAAAGATTTCATTTAGGAGCGACGTCTGCGTTGCATGTGGAAAATCCACATTGGGGTAGGTTATCGTGATTTTCCTAAAAGGTTTCCTTGGAGGAAAAAAAAAGCTTGTGGAAACACCTGAGTACCACTGCATTGCTCTTAGAGAACAGATCTATTGATGGCTAAGTGATATATGATCTCCTGCTGCTGTTTGAGCATGGGGTTGGTCCGGAAGACCTCCAAGATCCCTTCCAGCTCTTATTCCAATTGATTGAATTCCTTGTTACGGAATCAAGGGTTTTATCAATTACTTGCCGAAATCGTTTTTGATGAGAGGCTTTTGACATTTGGTTTATATTATTGGAATCTTCTCAGGCACTTCAGTTAATTTAACAAAGGTTAACTTTATCCCAGTTTTGTGCTTTATTCAGTCGTGGTTTCAGATCTGTTGTGTGAACCAGTGGCATTACAAGGGGAAGAGTTATAACATGTTAGTTAGAAGATGGGTAGTGGTAGTGGTGGGAATTCTAGTTAATAAAATCTAGTTACTCTGATAAAATGGGCTGCCAATACATTTAATAAATCATCATAATTGCCAGAACCTTATGTTCTAGGATCTTTTACCAAATGCTGCTTGAAGAATGAAAAAAAAGTAATTTCTATAACAATGAGCAACTAGAAACTGTAAAGAACCGTTCTGGTGTGTTTTAACATGATTGTATAGTGCAGTGTTTCTCAACCTTGGCCGCTGGACGATGTGTGGACTTCAACTCCCAGAATTCCCCAGCCAGCAGAGCTCTGCTGGCTGGGGAATTCTGGGAGTTGAAGTCCACACATCGTCCAGCGGCCAAGGTTGAGAAACACTGGTATAGTGGGATACAGTTTTAGCATTAAATTCACAGTGTGAAAGTCACTATACAATAATGACTGAATGACCTTGAATGTTAACAAAACACTTGCTTTAAAATAAAGAGCTTGGGTGGAAAAAGATACTTGCAAGCCTCATTTGTAGATTGGGCTAAGCAGTGAGATGTTTAGCAGACAAGAATGACTGAGCTCTCACAGAGCAAACACACAATATTATTTATTTAGCAAATGTGGGAATCTGGTTGTCGATATATCTCCCGAGTATTTCTCACTTCTTATGTATGGATCAATTACCTTTGATTCTATGTCTGTTAGGATTTTTTTTTTTCTAATACAATACAATACAATTCTTTATTGGCCAAGTGTGATTGGACACACAAGGAATTTGTCTTTGGTGCATACGCTCTCAGTGTACATAAAAAGAAAAGTTACTTGGCGGCCCAGGGGTGTTTTTTTCCAAAAGTCCAACTGGACTTTCTTGTATTTTTTTTCCCCTTTGAAAACATTTTGCTTCTTTTTTTTTTTTAATTTTGATTTATATGCCGCCCTTCTCCGGAGACTCAGGGCGGCTTACAATCGCTAAGCAATAGCCTTCATTCTTTTGTATATTTATACAAAGTCAGCTTATTGCCCCCACAACTGGGTCCTCAATTTACCTATCTTAGAAAGGATGGAAGGCTGAGTCAGCCTTGAGCCTTGGCGACATTAGAACCTGCAGTAATTGCAGGCAGCTGGTCTTAATAACCAGCTTAATAACAGGGTGCCTTAGACCACTGTACTACCTTCTCATCCAAGAAGCTTCTCCAGTTTGGTGGAGACCCTTCTCAGCAAGAGCCTCCTTAATATCTATGGAGATTCTCAAATCATCCAGGCCATAGTTGTCCCAAAGGTGTTTTTCAAAAAGGTAACTGGGACTTTTTTGGTTATTTTTTTTCTCTTTGAAAATGTTTCGCTTTTCATCCAAGAAGCAGAACTGAAGAAGCTTCTTGGATGAGAAGCCAAACATTTTCAAAGAAAAGGGGAAAAAAAAGTTCAAGAAAGTTCAGTTGCCTTTTGCAAAAAAAAAAAAAAAAAAGCACCTATCAGACAATCGTGACATGGATGATTTGAGAATCTTCTTAGATACTTTCATGGTAGTATATTTCTCTGTATTGGGAGCAGGTTAGTATCTTTTCAAGGACTTTTTTTTTTTTTTTTTACAAAATGATTTTACAAAGTACCACACCCCAACCAGTGGTGAAATCTAAATTTTTTACTACCGGTTCTGTGGGCGTGGCTTGGGGGGGGGTAATGTGACTGGGTGGGTGTGGCCATTTTTTTTTTTTTTACTTTTAAAACCATTTTTTCTACAACCTCTTCGGTGAAAAAAATGCTTTCAAAAGGCTCTGACAATCCAAGCTGAGTTGCCTGATCAGCAGAGGCTTTTGTTCTTTTAAGTGCCTCTGATGATCCAAGCTGAGTTGCCTGATCGGCAGAGGCTTTTTTTAAAAAAGCATTTTTTCAGCCGA
This sequence comes from Pantherophis guttatus, assembly GCF_059756535.1. Classification (NCBI taxonomy): domain Eukaryota; kingdom Metazoa; phylum Chordata; class Lepidosauria; order Squamata; family Colubridae; genus Pantherophis; species Pantherophis guttatus. The sequence goes on from NC_142065.1 coordinate 11,137,530, forward strand.
AGAAGTTGTAGAAAAAATGCTTTTAAAAGTAAAAAAAAAAAAAAGCCTCTAATGGGGGTGGGGGCAGGGATTTTTGCTACCGATTCTCCAAACCACCCGCCTCCATTGCTCCAGATCAGGTGATCTGGTCCAAACTGGGAGCATTTCACCCCTGACCCCTTAACAGAAGTCACAGCATACTATGAAGGTATGGCCAAAGATAGACACAAAAAACTAAAAGGTTTTAAGGGTGGGATGGAAATTTCTTCACACAGACAGAGTCATTACAGGAAAGTAGCTTTGATGAGCTTTTAATGATGAATTCCAATGGAAGACCAAGTACCCATTAATTAGTTTCTATTGGAAGTGCCCTTGGCGAGGCGCAGAAATGTAGAATGGTGAGCTGTATTTCCAGGGTTTTTTAAAGAAGGATCTAAGTTTTGTCTCATTAGTTCCGGGATCATGTTGGGCAGATCCTGAAAAATAAAATGTGCCACCCAGCTAGAATTGAACCAAACATGCATTGACTTGAACATGCCTGACCTGTTGCCAAGTGTACTTTGGAGTTTGTGACTTTGAGATTTGACCTGGGCATGGTGTGTGCACATATCAGCACGCACACCTCATCAGCATAAAATGCCTTTGGATCTCCCCCCCCTCCTCCCCCTCCCTCTTATTGCAGGGCCTGTCAAAAAAGCCAGCCCAAGTGGGGAAATAAGTTAGATAACATTCAGACCAGCCAAATGTAGGCCTTGGGGGGAAAAGTTTCACTCATGAGAAGTTAAAGGAATAACAAGATTTGGAAGGGACCTTTGAGGTCTTCTAGTCCAACCCCCTGCTCAGGCAGGAAACCCTATGCCATTTCTGTAATCTCTTAAAAAACTTCCAGTGTTGGAGCTTTCACAACTTCTGGAGGCCAGTTGTTCCACTGATTAATTGTTCTAACTGTCAGGAAATGTCTCCTTAGTTCTAGGTTGCTTCTCTCCTTGATTAGTTTCCACCCATTGCTTCTTGTCCTGCCTTCAGGTGCTTTGGAGAATATTTATTTATTTATTGGTTTGAGAATAGTTTGACTCCTTCTTCTTTGTGGCAACTCCTGAAATATTGGAACACTGCTATCATGTCACCCCTGGTCCTTCTTTTCATCAAACTACACATACCCAAATGGAACGTAATTTCCTTCCCACCCCTTCAGTTTTCTTTCTTTCATTGCCCTCAAAGGGACTAGCACCTTATTCTAAGACAGTGTTTTCTCAACCTTGAAGATGTGTGGACTTCAACTCCCAGAATTCCCCAGACAGTCATGCTGGCTGGGGAATTCTAAGAGTTGGAAGTCCAGACAAGACGTAGGGGTCGAGAAACACTGCTCTAAGCTTGTACATCTTCCCACCAAATGTTAAAATTTTCATCCTTTGGTTATAAGACAAGGAAGACTCATTCAACTTCAATCCTTTGGAAAAATAATTTCAACCCGTAGGAAAATTCATGGGAGAGAAAGCTGATTGAACAGATGAAGAGCAATTATAATTGAAGAGTAGGACTTAACTCCTATTCTGATGCCAATGTTGGAGCGTTAATATTTTTTTTTAAGCCTGTACGTTGAAAATACTTCTTCCAAAGGTTTGGATATTTTGATTGTTCCCAATTTTAGTTGAAACAACTGAATTTGTTGTTTTAAAAAATGGAAAATATAAAAGCTTGTATAGTTGGGGAAGACTTTTCTGCTAGCTTATTAAGAGGGCTGTGCATTTAAAGAACTATTTTTTAATTTTAATTTTTTCTTTATTTTTTTGGAGCAGAATTAAAATAGGTACAGGAAAAAATAACTTCTAGTAAGGGCCTAGCCCTTTTTAAGTTTCCTCCTTCTGCCAGCCTATTCTTAGCCCTATATTTATTCCAGATAAAATTCCCTGGACTTTTTCCATTGAAAAGGAGCAAGGAAACCGGTGGCAATACCGCCGGGGCCCCGATTCCTACACCGAATCTCGGTTCCTCCCCGGTTTAGCCACTTCGGCATTTCTTCTCTCCGGTTTTTAAACTTTTGCAAAAGCTTAAAGCAGCGCCGTGGCCGGAAAGGGGCTTTAAAAAAAAATAATAATCTCGCGGGGTTAAAATGAAAGCAGTAAGTGAGAGTTTTTCTTTCAACCCTTTAACTTCGTCGTTTTTATGCTGACTTCAGGAGTGACACGGGTTTGGCGTTTCAACGAAGGGAAGCAGATTTATAGCCGCTCCGATGGTGTTTTTTTTGGTGTTTTTTTTTTTTTACAAAAAGTAATTTATGGAGGGAGAAAATGACTTTTTCGAAGCCAACTCGAGTTCCTAAATCACTAAAAGGAAAATCTCGTGGACTATCTCCCCACCTCCATCACACTACCACCCCCCCAAGCTTTGCCCTCCGTGGCATCCCATCAGCTTTGAAAGATCCTGAAAAGTCCACGCAAGACACGGGAAGCCGCTTGGCTTTCGTTTCACACGACGGAGAAAGCGCGCAAGGAGGTTTTCTCCGACGAGGAATGTCCGAAACGGGCAGGGGGGGGGGAGGCTAATAAAAGGAAGGCTTGAGTTAATTTGGGGTGTGGGTGTATGAAGCCCACCCCTTTGATGCGGCTTATCGTGGTTTGTTGATTTGTTGTTGTTTGGTTTTGCAAGCCCCCAATTTGAAAGAGTCTCGAGGTCAGTTTTTTCGGGTTTTGTTGGCGTTTCGGATTTTCCGCCTTTTTATCCATGCCTCCTCCCTGCCTTGTTCTCTTTCTCCGAAACGCGCCGTCGAATTCAAGACGGTGTCCCCACAATTTTGCCCGTCTGAAGGAGGAGGAGAAAGTCTCGATTTCTTTTATTTCGTAGACTTTTTTTCGTGCTGGAAATCCGTGCTTGACGCCGGAAAGTTTTCAAAACGAGATTTCGGGTCCCTATTTCAAAAACTCTTTTTTTTAAAAAAAATGATTTATTTATTTTTCCGGGTGTTTTTTTTCCCCCTCTCCATTTTTTTAAAGCTCCGAAACAAGAAAATGTTTAGCCTTTCCGTTAAGCATTCTCCGTTGTTTTTGGTGTTATTTTTTGTTCTGTTTTGTTTTTTTACTTTCTCCCTGTCTTGTGGGATTGGGTCGGAATCCGGATTTGTGATGCCTCTTTCGCTAAAGCAAACGAAATAAAATTGCATTAAAACGTTTCGTCTTAATCACACGGGCGTCTTAATACGGTTGTGTAGAACGGTGCAATTGGCAAAGAATTTGCAGTCTGATGCCCAGGAAATTGGAAAGCAGGTCCCTCAAATTCTCAAATGTCCTTAAATGGAAATTAATTCTATGAAAAATGCATCAGGTTATTTTTCCCACCCTCTTAATTCTTCAGAATAAATCTATATATTTAGGTGGGAGTTTTTAATTAGCCCACGTGGATGTTTCTTTAACAATTTTTGTGGCATGCTAACAAAGTTACATCTTTACAGGATAAAAATAGTATTTATTTTCTTTTACTTTATTTTATTAAAATGTACAGAAAGTATTTATGTGTCATGAATCCCCCATTATATATATATAATTTCCAATTTTCAACAAGAATCAAATACTGCATATTTGGAAGTATTGTATTACAGTATGCTAAACATTTACACGATTACTTCTACCAGTGTTTTAATGTATGCCTTAAAATGAAATTGAATTTAACAAGCCTCTTTAAAAAAAAAAAGATAAAGATCATAAGTTTCCACTAAAATCACATCCCTTGAATTGGGTGATTTAAATTGCTTTAACTATGAAGTGTATCACTTAGCATGTTAAAAGCTGCACAATAATTATCTTGTAAGCCTGTGTATTCTTTTTTTAATTGAATGCATATTTGATTTCTTTCAGGTGTGTTCTTTTGCTAATTTTTTTTTTCCAAATCTTCGAACATTATTAAGCTGGATTCAGGACATTTAAACGAGAAAAAGCAGTTTTAAAGATTAGGATTGGAGCAGATTTAGATGTAAACAGCCAATAGAGTTGAGTTAGGAAGAAATAATTTCATTAGGAAGAAGTAAAGAGTAATCCAAGTAAACAGCTGGTGAATAATGGGCATGCCTGAATTACACTAGACACAATATAATACTGAATTGTGCGAATAGTGAACTAATTCTTTCTCCTGTTCCTTATTCAAAATTCACCTTTGAGCAAATATTAGCTTCTCTCTTTAGAAGCTAAGCAGGATCAGTCCTGGTTAGTACTTGGGATGGGTGACAACACAGAAAGACTGTAAATTAGACTGTGAAATTGGGGGGGGGGGAATCCCAGAGGACAATGACAAAACTATTTCTGTCCCTTGGCTAAGAAAATAACATGGATTATATCCATGTAAACTTGACTGGAGGCCGTTTTTATTTCTAGCTAGATTGTGAAGGGGTCAAGATTTAGTTTGGATTTGGGTTGGTTGGGTTCTTTTTCCCCTTAGACATTTTAATGTATTTTGTCTTCTGCGCTACCCTCTTCAGCAGACATTCTTAACCATAAAAATAAAACATTTGGGATTACCTTGCAAAATGTTTAATCAAAGGCATGATTACCAAGGCCTGGAAGGAAACTGTTTTATGTGTAGGCTGATGTTAAATAACTTCTATTTATAGAGTTAAAATGCTTCTATTTATGGCTTGAACCGGGCTGAAAAAAAGATTAAATCTTGTGGCATTTGCAGGGCGTTGGCAGAATTAATATATCCAGGTAGCCCTCGAGTTATGACCGCAATTGAGCCCCACATTTCTGTTGCTAAGCGAGATAGTTGTTCAGTGAGTTTTGCCCCATTTTACGACCTTTTCTTGCCACCGTTGTTAAGTGAATTGCTGCAGTTTTTAGTAACATGGTTGCTAAGTGAATCTTGTTGGCTTTTGCTTGTCAGAATGTCACAAGAGGGGATCGCATGACCCTGCCACCGTCATAAAAATGAGTCTGTTGCCAACTTTTGATCATGTGACTATGGAGATGCTGCAATGGTCACAAGTGTGAAAAACGGTGAAAAAGTCACTTTTTTTCAGTGCCGTGTTAGCTTCCAATGGTCACTAAACAAACTGTTGTAATTCGAGGACTATCGGTCCAGGGGTGGGTTCCACTTACCTTTACTACCGGTTCGCAACCGGAGTGCACGCGCGGATGTGCAGAAGCTTCTGCGCATGCGCGGATCATCAGTGATGACGTAGGGGCGGGTGGGTGGAGTCTCCCACCGCTATTACTACCGGTTTGCAAGAACCGGACTGAACCGTCTTCACTGTTCAAGATCTGTCAATTCTTCTTCCAATGTTTTCTACCTTAGAAAAGGCAGACTATCCAGAATAACAATATAACAAAAAATATTTTGGGGCAAAAGGGGGGAAAAAAATCAATGAAATAAGTTTCCAGATTTGCTCTGCTCAGGATAACGATTGGATGGCAAATCAACAGGATTTTGGGTTTTTTGTTTTTTCAATATCTTGGCGTCTTGTCTTTAAACCTGACTTCTTTTCAGCTGGAAACGAATGGCAATTATTCACTTTCTCAGTTTAAGCAGAATCAAGGGTCACATGAAAATGAACCATTTTAATTAAAATTAATCTAACCTCTCTCCCGGGTTAAATTGACTCAATAACCTTTGGGGTCATATCAGGGATGTTGTTTTAACCAGAAAAAAAAATTGATGCTAGCTAATAGTTCAGACAGAAAAGAAGCCGTTGTTAAAGATGTTGTCTCCTAGATAAAAAAAAAAAAATAGAACTTGGGTGTGAAACTCGGAATGGAAGGAATCCTATTGGGAAAAACCCTCTTCTGTATCCATAGAGGTAGTCCTTGACTTACGACCGCAATTTAGCCCAATATTTCTGTTGCTAAGTGAGGCAGTTATTGTGAAGTGAATTTTGTCCCATTTTATGACCTTTCTTGCCTCAGTTGTTAAGTGAATCACGGTTGTTAAAGTGAATCCGGCTTCCCCATTGACTTGGCTTGTCAGAAGGTTGCAAAAGGGGATCCCATGACACGGGACCGTCATAAATATGAGCCAGTTTCCGAGCGTCTTGAATTTTGATCGTTTGACCATCGGGATGCTGCAATGGTCGTAAGCGTGAGAAATGGTCACAAGTCACTTTTTTTTAGTGCTGTCGTAACTTTGAACGGTCATTAAAATGAAAGGTGGTAAGTCAAGGACTATATATATTTACATGCGTTATACTCACAATATACATGACAGAGTGGGGAAATGTAGCTTGATGACAGAATTTCCTGACAGAATAATTAAGCAGTGGAACGACTTGCCTCCAAAATTCGTGGGTGCTCCAACACTGGAAGTTTTAAAGAAAAGATTGGGCCACCATTTGTCTTAAATGCTATAGGGTTTCCTGCCTGAACAGGGGGTTGGATGAGATGACCTCCAAGATCCCTTCCAACTCTGTTGTTCTGTTCTGTTCTATTCGATTCTATTCAATTCGATTCTATATCTATTCCTTATTCTCTACTCTATTCTATTCTATTCCTTGTTCTGTTCTGTTCTATTCCTTGTATTGTTCTATTCCTTGTTCTGTTCTATTGTCTAGTCTAGTCTAGTCTATTCCTTGTTCTGTTCTATTCTATTCCTTAGTCTAGTCTAGTCTATTCATTGCTCTGTTCTGTTCTATTCTATTCCTTTTTTTAAAAAATTGATTTATATGCCGCCCTTCTCCGGAGACTCAGGGCGGCTTACAATGCGTTAAGCAATAGCCTTCATCCTTTTGTATATTTATACAAAGTCAGCTTATTGCCCCCACAAACTGGGTCCTCATTTAACCTACCTTAGAAAGGATGGAAGGCTGAGTCAACCTTGAGCCTTGGAGAGATTCGAACCAGCAGTAAATTGCAGGCAGCTGTGTTAATAACAGGGTGCGTAGACCACTGTACTATCAAGGCTCTATTCCTTGTTCTCTTCTGTTCTATTCTATTCCTTGTTCTGTTCTACTCTATTCCTTGTTCTGTTCTATTCCTTGTTCTGTTCTGTTCTATTCCTTAGTCTAGTCTAGTCTAGTCTATTCCTTGCTCTGTTCTGTTCTGTTCTGTTCTATTCCTTGTTCTCTTCTGTTCTATTCCTTGTTCTCTTCTGTTCTATTCTATTCCTTGTTCTGTTCTATTCCTTAGTCTACTCCTTAGTCTAGTCTAGTCTAGTCTAGTCTAGTCTAGTCTAGTCTATTCCTTACTCCTGTTCTGTTCTGTTCTATTCCTTGTTCTGTTCTGTTCTCTTCTATTCCTTGTTCTGTTCTGTTCTATTCTATTCCTTGTTCTGTTCTATTCCTTAGTATGGTCTGGTCTAGTCTAGTCTAGTCTAGTGTAGTCTAGAGAGAAAGAGACTGACCCTTTCACCCAGTCAACTTTTCTGCTGAAAACAGGATTAGAACTCAGTCCTCCTGGTGATTGGTCCCAAAAAAACCCCCAGCTAGCTTTCATGCCTAAGGCAGGACTACAACTCATAGTCTCTTGGCTTCTACCTTGGTGTCTTAAAACGCTAGAACTAACTGGCTCTCCTTACGGTGGGTCAGTAATTGAAATTGACCAGAATGCCTTGGATTTTCTGCCCCCCTCCTCAATCTACACCATTTACAGGGCAAGCCGGGGTCAAACGGAGTATTCAGGGCCAGCACTTAACCCCTTCCAACAGAAATCATCCTTCAGTAAGCTCTAAAAATGGCACAAGGCTTGTGTTTTCCTTGGCACAGAGCTGTTTTTGCAACAAAAAAAAAATGTTGCTGCGGCAGTGGTGGCAGTGATGGATTGGTTTTCTAAAGTTCCTGCTTCTCTTCCATCTGCTCCCCTTTTGGGTTGCCACCACCTCCCTGGTGTTGCTGTAGGACCCGTCCTTGCTACAACCTTGGATTTATTTGGCAGGACACGTCGTAGAAGAGGTTGCCTTCCGTGTTCCACAAACACACAGCCACGAAGTTGCATGTTGCAACACCAGCAGCTTTCCGATTTAAGAGCAGGATTCAACCCTGAACAGAATTACACCCCTCCCCTTATACCAGGGGTCGGCAACCTTAAATACTCAAAGAGCCACAAAGGTCCTAACCGGAAGGACACACACACACACACACACACACACGGTCAATTCTGGAGCTGACCGGAAGTCCGGTTCCTGCACCATAGAGTCTCCTCCTAGCATGGCGTCCTTTTTCCTCTACCTGTCCTAACTGAAAGCCCTATCAATTGTGGAGCTGACTGGAAAACCTGCCCCTTGCCATAGAGTCTCTTTCTGGTGCGCCATGATCACACACACACACACACACACACACACCAACCAGAAGCTCCTCTCAAAATTGTGGTGCTGACTAGCGACGGAGCCGCAGCAGAGGGATGAAAGAGCCACATGCGGCTCCAGAGCACGGGTTGCTGACTCCTGCCTTATACCATCTTTTCATCAACTCATTCAGAATAACATTGGAAGGGACCTTGGAGGTCTTCTAGTCCAACCCCCTGCTTAGGCAGGAAACCCTACACCACTTCAGACAAATGGTTATCCAATTTCTTCTTAAAAACTTCCAGCGTTGGAGCATTCACAAGTTCTGGAGGCAAGTCCTTCCACCGATTAATTGTTCTGTCAGGAAATATCTCCTTAATTCCAGGTTGCTTCTCTTCTTGATTAGTTTTCATCCATTGCTTCTTGTTCTGCCTTCAGGTGCTTTGGGGAATAAGTTGATCCCCTCTTCTTTGTGGCAACTCCTTAAATATTGGAACACTGCTATCTTTCTTCCTTTGCCCTTGCTGAACCACACTGACACACAAAACTGTGGTGTCACAGAATAAAGTCAATTGTGGTGACTTTTCTAGGTCGATGCATGTTGCCCCATATCTGGATTTTCCGGGAGATTTGAAGTTTCGATTCAGAAAATCAATACAGGTATAATTCTCGATTTACGATCACAATTGAGCTCCAACTTTCCGTTGTTAAGTGAGACATTTGCCATTGTAAGCTTCACTAAACGGTCACTAAACGAACTGTTGAAAGTCGAGAATTACCTGTACATGTTTGGGATTGATTTGAGGGAAGTGCTGTCGTGCATGTGAATAATCCCACTGAATCAAAAGTTTGAAACAATTTGGAAAACTGGGTTGGGAAATCTGAATTGGCAGCTTGGTCAAATTACTTTGGAATTAAATATTTGAATGACTTAGGGCTAGGCCCACCCATACTTTCATGGAAGGTAATTTTCTCAGCATTTCCCTTGATCAGAATTGAGCTACAGGGCTTCTCTGGGCTATTCTATCTTCGTGCCATCAGGGCTGAGAAGAGTTGGGCTACAGCACACAGCTTTGATGAGAAATGGACAGCTTCCACTTAGTGTTATTGTCAGCCCTATTTGGGGAAGGTTTTCGGGGAATAATGACATTAGGATGTCTCATGCCCTCTCAGGCCACCTGGAAGCATGTGATGGTCATCCCTGCTTTATATACCTGCCCAACAGTTTGTTTACTAACCTGGTGTTTCGGTTGTTCGCCCAACTGCTCTGATGATCCTGGGGCATCCATCCATTGGGATGGAAAGCAAAGCAAAACCACTTTGCTTCTCTCAATTCCAAATGAGCTTTCTGGATGTCCCCACCAAGGACAATAGGTTGGCTGGAGGAACCCCGAACCATTGCCTAGGGCAGGAGTCAGCAACCTGCGGCTCTGGAGTCACATGTGGCTCTTTCACTCCTCTGCTGCGGCTCCCTGTCATTCAAAATATGCGTCACAACCGCCAATGTGTGACACCCACCAGCACACAATTTATTGAGCTTTTCAACCCCCGATAGGCCAACCATGGATAAATCCAAGAAAAGAAAAGTTTCAGAAGAAAACAGAACGTTTAATTCAACTACATATGCTAGTTTTGTGGCCGCTCAAGAAATAGTCAGGCACGGGAAGGGTTTTGTGGCTCCCGGTGTTTTCTTTTCTGTGGGAAATGGAACATCCATGTGGGCTAATTAAAAACTCCCACCTAAATATATAGATTTAATCTGAAGAATTAAGAGGGGGTGGGTGGGTGGGAAAAATAACCTGATGCATTTTTCATAGAATTAATTTCCATTTAAGGAAATTTGAGAGAGAATGAGAGAGAGAGAGAGAATGAGAATGAGAGAGAATGAGAGAGAGAGTGAGAGAATGAGAGAGAGAATGAGACAATGAGAGAGAATGAGAATGAGACAATGAGAAAGAACAAGAGAGAATGAGAAAGAGAAAGAGAGAGAATGAGAGAACAAGAGAGAATGAGAATGAGAGAGAACAAGAGAGAATGAGAGAGAGAATGAGAGAACAAGAGAGAATGAGAAAGAGAAAGAATGAGAGAGAGAGAATGAGAGAGAGAACGAGAGAATGAGAGAGAATGAGAGAGAGAGAATTAGAGAGAATGAGAAAGAGAAAGAGAGAGAATGAGAGAACAAGAGAGAATGAGAATGAGAGAGAATGAGAGAGAGAGAATGAGAAAGAGAGAGAGAGAGAGAATGAGAGAACAAGAGAGAATGAGAATGAGAGAGAACAAGAGAGAATGAGAAAGAGGAGAGAGAGAATGAGAGAAGAAGAGAGAACAAGAGAGAATGAGAGAGAGAGAGAGAGAGACTTCTGTAGAGAGTCTGTCATTTGTCAGGTCTAAGCTGTCGGAGTGATTGATACGCAGAGTTCAGTCTACGCGGACTTTCTCCGTCAGCCAAGACATTCCAGCAGGCCTGGTCCAGCCTGCTTGTCGCCAGCAGTCAACAAGCAACATGGTTTGATTGAAATCAGGGAAGTCTCCTCATCCTCCCTCTCCCTCCTCCCCTTTTATCATCTTACAATAACATCATCTCGATCATTTATTTTTACAACCAAGCCGGGGCTGCGTGTCACCCGGCCCTTGCAAACTGCATTAACAAAAGGGTGTGTGTGTGTGTCTGTGTTTTAGTAAACTTTACTAAGGCACCCTCCGTGCCTCCGAAGAAGTCAACGGCCATTAGTTTCTGCGTTCGCGTAGACAAGATAATTATATTGCGGAGTTTAGAAGAAAAGGAAGAGGAGTTAACCAAGGGGAATGCTTGGAAGAAATAGGTTAATGTGCTGAAATCGGAAAGGAGGAAAAAATAGGCTAATGTACCTCCTAAAAGTGGAAAGTAACAGAATATAAGAGTGAATGTTTGTTTATTTGAAGCGTCTTTGGTGCTCTCTGAGCTTGGCTGTTTTCTTGCAGACATCTTAAGCCACCTTGAGTCTTCGGAGAAAGGCGGCATACAAGTTGAACAAATTAATAAAATAAATAAATTTCATTAACCAAACTAGGTAACATCATCAATATTTGGGTAATGAAACATCTGCAAGAAAACAACCAAGCTGAGAGAGCATCAAAGACCCCCCCCCTCATTTCAACCCAAAGCTACAAATCTTCTCCTTTATCGGTACTTATTTATTTTTATTTAATATATACATTTATATGGCTGCTCAACTCACACAGAGGCCACTCCACGTATAGTAGCTTACAACATTAAAAACCCACCAAATAAAACCCAGTAAGAATCCTTTATTTTCTATGTCCCGATCTTAAAACTCTTGAGGTAGATGCAGTTTGGTCTCGTCGAAATCGTTGAGGAAGAATATATATATATACAATAGGTGAAGCTTTGTTTGTTTTTAGAGCTTTATGGTTGTTTAAAAGAAGCTTGTCTTCTCTGGCCACCGCCTGTCTGTGACAAATAGGTATTTATGATTTTATGGGACCTGGATAATTGCTTGTTTGAAATCCTGATTATTCTGGAAAGGTAGAGCCAAGAACAATTATTATTTCTACACATCGACCCCAACTGAAAAAAGAATTCTTCATAATTAAACCATTGCAAGGGTTTCTTTACCCAATATGAGCTGGGTTGGGGAAACTGCAGAATTCTTGTAAGTCAAAAGGCAACAACTTACGACCATAAAATACAGTCATGTTGTGCTGGAAATACGGTCGTAAATTCTTGTCATTTGTTCAGTGGGCCATCAAGTACCCATGTCCAGCCATTTTTTATTTTTTTTTGGGCAGGGATTGTTAAGCGGCCATGGCAGGCATAAAGCCACCACAGCAGTCATTAAGTGAATCCATTGTTTGCAATGGTTGGTTTTCTGCTTTAAATGGCACATTTTCTGTGTTTAAGTTGTAAACTCTGGTCATGGGGTAGCAGGACACTGCAAATGACCATAAAGGAGGGCCAGTTGTTTAATGTCCATAACGGGATCACATGACCAGAGGGGGCAGGCTATTTATCATAACTTTTCTGCTTGCCATTATTCCCACATAGTTTATAAAACATAAAATAACGGAGTTGGAAGGGACCTTGGAGGTCTTCTAGTCCAACCCCCTGCTCAGGCAGGAGACTCTATATTATTTCAGACAAATGTTCAGTCTCCTCTTAAAAACTTCCAGTGTTGGAGCATTCACAACTTCTGGAGGCAAGTTGTTCCACTGATTAATTGTTTTAACTGTCAGGAAATTTCTCCTCAGTTCAAGGTTGCTTCTCTCCTTGATTAGTTTCCACCCATTGCTCCTTGTCCTACCCTCAGGTGCTTTGGAGACTAGTAAAACTCTTTAATAAAAAAGAAAAAGAGAGAGAGAGAATAGCTTGACTCCCTCTTCTTTGTGGCAGCCCTGAGATACTGGAACACTGCTATCATGTCTCCCCTAGTCCTTCTTTTCAATAGACTAGTCATACCCAATTCCTTCAATCTTAAAATATGAACCAGTTGCCAAACATCTGGATTTTGATCATGTGACCCTGGGGATGCTGCAATGGTCATAAGTCTGTGAAAAAGGGTTATAAGTCACCTTTTTTCAATGCCGTTGTAACTTTGGGCGGACACTAAACCAACTGTAGTAAGTCGAGGACTACCTATGTAGGCGAGCCTTCATTTTCAAACACAGTTGGGAGCCAAACATTTTGTGGCTAAGCAAGGCAGTCATTAAATGAATGACGGGTGATTTCACCACCTTCTTTGCCACCATTATTCAGAGAATCCCTGCGGGTCGCTAAGTGAATGATGCCGTCATTCAACAAATCCGGCTTCCCACACTGACTTTGCTGGTTGGAAACTGGCTGGGAAGATTGTAAATAGCGATCCCAGGATTGTTGCAACCATCATAAATAAATGCTGGTTGCCAAATGCCCAGATTCTGATCACACAGCTGTGGGGAATGCTGCAATGGTCATAAGTGCGAGGATGGGTTGCAAGTCGCTTTTTTTTCAGTGCCATTGCAACTTTGAATGGTCACTAAACCAAATGGTCGTAAGTCGAGGGCTACCTGTATCTGGTCTAGCTTAAGGATAAGATTTTATGAAATGCCGTGTGAACGCTGGTGTCAAAATAATGTGAATATTCCTGTGCTACTACTGGCTGCTGAAGCGCTTTGAGTAATATTCTCAGGTTGTCTCTCCTTGGGTCAATGTGACCCAGATTTTGAGGCTAATAAAGTGGCAAGTAATTTGATACCAGGCAGTGGTTTTTCTCTGATCGCGTTGTTCCAGATCGGGACGTTCCAGAATCACAGTGAAACTGAACTCTCTGTTCTTCCATCCACATTTTGAGATAGGAAAAATCCTGCCCTTTGCTGCTTTAGGTATGGTGTAGATCGGTGGCCCCCAAACTTTTGGGGACCAGGGACCGATTCTGTGGAGATTTTCCGCAGACCGGAGGGGACATGGTCAGTGGTGGGTTTCATATTTTGTTATCATCGGTTCGCCACTTGCTTGCTTTTTGCACATGCCTTCTGTGCATGCGCCCAGTCTTTCGTACATGCACTTTGCTCATGTGCACGCCTTCCGTGCATGCGCCCGGCCTCAAAAACGTGCCTAAATAAGACGGCATAGAGCCGGGGTGAGTGGGCAGTCCCATCAGCAATTTCCACTACCGGTTCGTCTGAACCGGTTGAATACCACCTCTGGACATGGTTTTGAGTGCTGCCTGCATCCCACAGATGGGACTTCGTTTGTTTGCACGGACCGGTTGCTGGCATCCCATAGACAGGTGCCCATCCACAGACCAGGGGGGGTTTAGGGACCCCTGGTGTAGACGTAATTTTATAGCTGGTCTTTCAACAGGCCAATTTTTTCATGAGCTAGTACAGTGATGGCTAACATTTTTGCCGTCATGTGCCAAAAGCGGAGGGAGCAGGGGGGGTCACGCACAACCGTGCCCACACCCATAATTCACTGTCTTCCCTCACCCTACGCATATGGGCATGACCCTGCACGGATGACCCCCTGCACCCTGTTTTCAGCCTAGCAGGCCTCCCTGGAGCCTCCGGAGGCTGGAAATGGTCTATTTCCTGACTTCCGGTGGGCATGGTAGGCCCGTTCTTTGCCCTCCCCAGGCTCCAGAGGCTTTCCTGGAGCCTGGGGAGAGTGAAAACAGCCTCCCCCACTCCCACAGAGGTCCTCTGGAGACTAAAAATGCCCTCCCAGAGCCTCCGCATGAGCCCTGTATTCACCTGGCATCCAAAACGGGCCGCATGGAGACTCCTGGGAGGGGAGGGGCTGTGTAGGTAGGACCAGCTGAAAATTAGCTGGCCAGCGCGCACATGCGCGCTGGAGCTAAGCTAAGCAACGGCTCACATGCCTGCAAATATGGCTCCACGTGCCACAGGTGGCACACATGCCATAGGTTCCCAATCACGGAGCTAGTACGTTTTCATTTGAATGTATTTTCCAACTTAAGGAGGTTAAGACAGCCCATGGGAAAATTGCTGTTCGAATTCATGACGTACAGGTAATCCTCGAGTTACGACCACAATTGAGCCCAAACTTTATGTGGCTAAGTGAAACATTTGTTAAGTGAGTTTGTCAAGAGAAATTACTTTCAAGAAAGCAAAATCTATGCCAGGACGGTGGACCTGGGTTGCTATGCAACCTAAAAGGCATTGAGGTCAATTGGATAAACTGATTATACATTCTTCTAGTCCTCATGTTACGACTTTCCTACATGGGTAGAATCTTAAAAAGTGCAACTTCTAGAAAACAGGTTGTGTTTGTGGGTTACAGTATTCTTTAAGAATATCCCCTATTGAAGATTAATAATGGGATCTTAAATAATCATTATTAATCTTAATCTTAAATTAATACAGGTAGTCCTCGACTTATGGCTGGAAGTGAGACCACAATTTCTGTTGGTAAGTGAATTTTGACTCGTTTTACGACTTTTCTTGTTTTCTTGTTCAGTTGTTAAGTGAATCACTGCAGTAGTTAAATTAGTAACAGGGCTGTTAAGTGGCAGGACAAGGTTACTGCAAAATCCCCATTTCCTCCCAATCAGCTGGGACTCGGGAGGCGGAGAATAGATGGGGTCAGGGCCAGTCAGAGGTGGTATTTAACGGTTCTCCGAACTACTCAAAATTTCCGCTACCGGTTCTTCAGAACTGGTCAGAACCTGCTCTGAATACCACTTCTGCTTTTATGACTTGGGGACTCCCAGAATTAGAGTCCCCAAGTCCCCAAGTCATAAAGGGGCCATGTGTTCCCCCACTTCTGGTCTAGATGAACATCCTTTTTAAAAAATCTCTCTCTCTAGCGGTGTGCAAACTCGCTGGCTCTCCCTGTTTCCATTCAATCCCCAAAATAATTTTTCTCCACGGGGACTTTTTCAGTAGTGACATTTACTTGTAGCATTTCAAGAGAACAGAAGTGGGATATTTCCTCCTTCACTTGGAGAAATTGTTTTTCTCTGCCCTCAAATTGGATGGAGAATTTATTTAAAAAGTCCACATATAACCCGATTCGGTACAAAAACACGAGCACAGACTCTTTTGGAACGAAACAATTCAGGCTGCCCTTTGTTGTCCTCTTAACTCTGAACCTGCGCCCTTGTGAGTGTGTAAAGTGTACATGTAGCACTGAGTTTTTTAAGCCCTGCAAGGACTGAATTTGCAAAGGAGATTTCGTAATCATTAACTTTTGCTTTGTGTCTCTGTGTTCGAAAGCGGGAACCTAACTCTTGCGTGCAAAGAAGAGAACATTTCAATTTGTACTGTCACTCCTATTTGTCTCTTTCCTTGCCAGTGACCAAAATCCTTCCTCCTTCAGATAAACAAGATTTTCTTTTTTTGCTTTCTACTGGGTTCTTCTCTGCCAAAATCTTCCAGTTTAGCAGTACTTTTAAAAAATAAGATTCACCAGCTAATCAAATAGTATTTCTCCTCAGATCCATAATGATCATTTGATTACCTCAGATCCATAAAATCATTATGGATCTGAGGCAACCAAATGGTCATTATGGATCTGAGGAGAAATACTATTTGATTAGCTGGTTGACAACCGACATTTGGATGCTTGACAACCGACTCACATTTATGATGGGTTGCAGTGTCCCGGAGTCACATGATCCTCTTTTGCGACCTTCTGACAAAGTAAAGTCAATGGGGTGAAGCCCGATTCACTTAACACTAGTATCAGTGTTACTAATTTAAGAACGGCGTTGATTCGCTTAACAAGATGTGGTGAGAAAAGTTGTAAAATGGAGCAAAACTCACTTAACAACATAAATTTTGGGCTCAATTGTGGTCGTATGTTGAGGAATACCTGAATACGTTGAGCAAAAGAGAAAGGAATAGATTCTTGACAAATGTTGATTCTTGGCTCCTCTCCTCTCCCCTCCTCTCCTCTCCTCTCCCCTCCTCTCCTCTCCTCTCCTCTCCCTTCTCTTCTCTTCTCTTCTCTTCTCTTCTCTTCTCTTCTCTTCTCTTCTCTTCTCTTCTCTTCTCTTCTCTTCTCTTTTCTCCTCTCCTCTCCTCTCCTCTCCTCTCCTCTTCTCTTCTCTTCTCTTCTCTTCTTTCCTCTTCTCTTCTCTCCTCTCCTCTCCTCTTCTATTTCAGGCTGTTGACATCAACTGATTTTTAGTTTAACAAAAGAAAATACAGGTAGTTCTCGACTTACAACCGGTCACTCAGCAAGTGTTTGAAGTTATGACAGACCCCTGAAAAGCTACTTACAATTTAATGTTCCAATGGCTGCTCCTCTAGTCACATTGATCTCATTTTTGACACTCGTCAATCAGTCTGCCTCTACTGCCTTTCGGGTCATGTGACTGTGATTTATGATGGTTTTGCTATCATTTACTTCTGATTTCCAACAAAAAGCAGCCCATAATGAACAGTAGGTTCGCTTAACGACTGCTGCAATCACTTATTGACTGCTGCTAAAAAAAGTTGTAAAAATGGTTCTGGTTGCATGCTGACCTCACTTTATGACCACCATGACTTACAACCGTAATTGCCGCGGGGGCGCAGTGGTTAGAGTGCAATACTGCAGGCTACTTCTGCTGACTGCTGGCTGCCTGCAATTTGGCAGTTCAAATCCCACCAGGCTCAAGGTTGACTCAGCCTTCCATCCTTCCGAGGTGGGTAAAATGAGGGCCCAGATTGTTGGGGGCAAATATGCTGACTCTGTAAACCACTTAGAGAGGGCTGGAAAACACTGTAAAGCAGTATATAAGTCTTAAGTGCTAAGCGCTATTGCCTGGCTCAGTTACTGTCATAAGTCGATGACTACCTGTACAAGTTTAAATATTTTTGTCAGGACGGCCGGTAGGCATCTACAATATTTTTAACTTATGTTCCTTTTAGATGGACGAGTTCAGCTTCCCAAATTTTCCAGCTGGTATAGTTGTTACAAAGAAATGGTGGGAACAGAAGTCTTTACATCTGCGGAGTCCTCCAATGGGGAGCAGATGTTCTAATAAGCAGCCCTCGTTTAGCTTCTGCTTTCTTTTCCTATGCAACAGAAAGGTTGATCTCATTTCTTAATACTCCTGTTACCTGTAGTCCTCGACTTACGGCCACAATTTAGGCCAAAATTTGATTCCTTTTGATCAGTGTACTTCAAGGTTTCCCAACCTTGGCAAATTGAAGGTGACTAGACTTCAGTTCCCAGAATTCCACAGTCAACACAGCTGAGAATTCTGGGAGTTGAAGTCTACTCAAGCTTCAATTTGCCAAGGTTGGGAAATACTGGTGTATTTAGATCCAGATAGTCCTTGACTTAGGACCAAAATTCCTATTGCTAAGCAAGTTGGGGGTTAAGTGAGTTTTGCTCCGTTTTATGAACTTTCTTGCCACGGTTGTTAAGTGAATCACTGCACTTGTTACGTTCATTATTAACTTTATCAGGCTTCCCCCGTTGACTTTCCTTGTCAGAAGGTTACAAGAGGTGATCACATAACCCCAGGACACTGCAACCGTCATAAGTACATGCCAGTTGCCAAGCGTATGAATTTTGATCATAAAGCCATGTGGAATGGCCATAAGACTGAAAAATGGTCATACGTCACTTTTTATTCAGTTGTAACTTTGAACAATCACTAAATGAACAGTTGTAAGTCGAAGACCACAGCCATATCTGTGGGCACGCGAGCTTTGCCCTAGTTTAGCTCCAGTGTGCATGTGCACGCTGACCAGCTGATTTTTGGGCCTTCTAGGCCCACCAGAAGTCATTTCCAGCCTCTGGAGGGCCTCTGGGTGGTGGAGAAGGCTGTTTTCACCCTCCCCAGGCTCCAAGAAAGCTTTTGGAGCCTGGGGAGGGCAAAAAACAGGCCTGCCTGGCTCACCGTGCCATCGTGTGCCAAAAGTGGGGGGAGCGTGGGGAGTCACGCACACATGCGTGGGGGGGCAGGGCACATTGAATTATGGGTGTGGTTATGCATTCACGAACCCCCACCCCCACCCCCCTTGCTCTCCCCTGCTTTTGGCACGCGTTGGCAAAAAGGTTAGCCATCACTGACTTACATCAATGTAGTTTCCTGTCCTTTTTTACTCTATAGAAATATTTTTTAAAAAACTGGTGTCTTCCAAATATGTTATGGAAGTATAGGTTTGGTGTAAACAATGGCTGCTGGCAGTTGCAATAAAACAAGATTTCATGGCATCCGGAGTGGGAAATCTGGCTTAGTGGAGCTCAGCTAGGCTGGTATATGTTAAGTCATCTCACTGACTGTTTTTGCACAATTAACCTGGATATCAAATTAAATTGGCCTACTATCTGGATTTATAGAACACATTGAATCAACAAGTTTCAGAGTCGTCCTTGGTTCAGATGGGAAGCTGTATGAATTTGATAAAAAAATAAATAAATGGAATGTGATCTAAACAAACAAATGATAAGTCCCAGGGAACCTACATTAACCTAGTTAAGTGTGTAGTGCATAGGTATCCAATGGACATTGTAGTTTTGTTCATCTATGAGAATTAAAAAAAGGCCCATTTTTTGCCCTCCCCAGGCTCCAGAGGCTTTCTAGGAGCCTGGGGAGGGCAAACACAACTTTTCCCACTCCCAGGAGGCCCTCCGGAGGCCAGAAACAGCCCATTTCCCAACTTCTGGTGGACCCAGAAGGCCCAAAAATCAGCTGGCCAGCACGCACATGCACGTTGGAGCTGAGCTAGGGCAACACTTGCATGCCCACAGATATGGCTCCACGTGCCACCTGTGGCACGTATGCCATAGGTTTGCCACCCCGGCCCTATGCCATTTCAGACAAATGGTAGCCCAATCTCTTCTTAAAAGAGTGATGGCATGAAGGAAAAAAACGTTTGTGTCCGGTTGTTTTGGCATACGATGCTCTATAGCAGAGGTGGGCATCACATACCATAATAACTGTGAGATGTGAGCTGAGCACCTTCCGCACATGTGCGTGGCATCAAAAAAACCAGTGATTATATAGGATGTGATAGCACCAGGGCGGGTGGATGGGCCCAGCCACTGATCGGAACTACCGGTTTGGGCAAACCAGTTTGAACCAGCAGCAGCCCACCACTTCCCTATAGCAGCATCCTAAGGGAAGAAGTTGAAGCGGTTTATGTCCAGGATGTGAGGGCTCTGTAGATATTTTCTCAGTCCTTTTGCTGAACCGTGCAATATAGAGGCAGAGCAGAGCAGAGCAGAGCAGAGCAGAACAGAGCAGAACAGAGTTGAAGGGGCCTTAGAGGTCTTCTAGTCCAACCCCCGCTTAGGCAGGAAACCCTACACCGCTTCAGACAAATGGTTATCCAACCTCTTCTTAAAAACTTCCAGTGTTGGCGCATTCACAGCTTCTGGAGGCAAGTCGTTCCACTGATCCATTGTTCTCACTGTCAGCATTCTAACTGCATTCATAATCTTGGCTTCCTTGGTGGGTCTTCCTGGAAGGGCTGACATGATGCTACCCCAAAGTTCAATTCTTACCATTCTCTTTCCCCCACTGCCTCATTTCAGATTTCTTGGAGGAATTTCCCGGGGACGGCCGAGAGTGTGTGAACTGTGGGGCCATGTCCACCCCCTTATGGAGGAAAGATGGCACAGGGCATTATCTGTGCAATGCCTGTGGCCTCTATCACAAAATGAACGGGATCAACAGGCCTCTCATCAAGCCACAGAAACGACTGGTAAGACTTGACGCATGTTGAGATGATGTTGCTTTTCTAGTAATGTTTAAAGGACCCTCCACACTTATTGATAGTATCTCTAACATGTCTGTGGAGATTCTCTGTCATCCAGGTCATGGTTGTCCCAAAGGTGCTTTTCCAAGAGGCAAATGGACTTTTTGATTTTTTTTCAAGACGTTTCACTTCTCATCCACTTCTTCGGAGACTACAGTTGGTCCAGAACGCAGCCGCGCGAGCTGTCATGGGTGGACCTAGGTACACCCACATTACATCAATTCTCCGCGAGCTGCACTGGCTCCCTATTGGTCTCCGGTCACAATTCAAGGTGTTGGTTATTACGTTTAAAGCCCTACATGGCTCAGGGCCAGGTTATCTTTGAGACCGCCTTCTATCGCATAGCTCCCAGCAACCGGTAAGATCCCACAGAGTTGGTCTCCTCCGGGTCCCGTCAGCTAAACAATGCCGGTTGGCAGGCCCACGGGGGAGGGCCTTCTCTGTGGCTGCCCCAGCTCTCTGGAACCAGTTACCTCCTGAGGTCCGGACAATCCCCACCCTATTGGCCTTCCGAAAAGCGGTGAAGACCTGGCTTTTCCGGCAGGGCTGGGGCCGTTGATCTCGCTCTTGCGATCCGGCGAGATCTGGCCATGAATGGTATGAATGAGTTTTAATGTTTTTAGTTTTTAAATGTTTTTTATTAGGATTTTAAATGTATTGTGAGCCGCCCTGAGTCTTCAGAGAGGGGCGGCATATAAATTGAATTAAATTGAAATTGAATTCAGCTCTAACTGGTTGGTAGAGAAGGAGTTCCAAGAAGGCTCCACATTCATTTGCACTATTCAGGTGATCCTGAGGACACAGATAAGCCTCCAAGTCGCCTCGACGACTCTCTGAAAGGATGCAAATGACCAGCTGCCTGCACGGAATATAAATCCTTCCATTTCCCCACCATCCAGTCAGAGCTGAAGAAGCTTCTTGGATGAGAAGTGAAACGTCTTCAAAGAAAAACCAGAAAGTCCAGTTGCCTCTTGAAAAAAGCACCTTTGGGATCTCTTAACATGTGTTTCACTGCCATGACACTGTCAGTCTGAGAGGCAAAAATGGGGCTTCCAAGCTTGGAGTTCTTGAACTCTGAAATAGTAAGGGAACAGGTGATCCTGCCCAGTCAGATGAAAAGCATCTAACAACTCCCATTGCCTTTAGAGCAGTTGTTCTCAACCTTGCCCTCAACCCTTAAGACATGTGGACTTCAACTCCCAGAATTCCTCAGCCTGCATGGTCATTGGTGAAAATTCTGGCAGTTGAAATCCACTCACCTTCAATTTGCCAAGGTTGGGAAACCACCAATATTTAAATACAGGTAGTCCTCGACCACAATGGAGCCTAAAATTTCCACTGCTAAGCAAGACAGTTGTTAAATGAGTTTTGCCCTATGGCCACAGTTGTTAAATGAATCATTGAGGTTGTTAAGTGAATCTGGATTCTCCATTGTTGTTGTTTATCAGGAGGTCACAAAAGATGATCACTTGGCCCCAGGACACTGCAGCCATCATAAATACAAGCCAATTGTCCAAGCCTCTGAATTTTGATCACGTGACCATGGGGACGCCGCCACAGTCATAAGTGTGAAAAATAATCCCTTCTTTCAGGGTTGTTATAACGTCAAAGAGTTACTGAATGGTTATAATTCAAGGACTTACTGTATCTGTATACAGATCTCCCCATTCACTGTATCAAAGGAAGGTGAATTCCAAAATGCTTTTTACAACATTTGTACCCCAAATAATTGTTTTTGCTCTGCAAAGTGGGCCATCAAACCAGCAAGCCAGCTTCTTGGTCATCATTTTTTAGATTTCACATTTTTAGAAAGCACGCTGACACCCCCTCCACACCCCACAGTTCGGTCTGGGGGAACAAAACCACGG
Organism: Pantherophis guttatus; assembly: GCF_059756535.1. Taxonomy (NCBI): domain Eukaryota; kingdom Metazoa; phylum Chordata; class Lepidosauria; order Squamata; family Colubridae; genus Pantherophis; species Pantherophis guttatus. The sequence continues at coordinate 11,159,771 of NC_142065.1, forward strand.
GCCAAGATAAGTTGCGAATTGTCTGCGTTTCTGCCATTCAGAGCTTCGCACTTCATTCTAGCAGACTGTGTGTGTGTGTGTGTGTGTGTGTGAGAGAGAGAGAGAGAGAGAGAGAGAGAGAGAGAGCAAGAGAGAGAGAAGGAGAGGGAAAGGGGGAGAGAGAGAGAGATGAGAATGAGTATGAGAGAGGAAGAGAGGGAAAGAGAGAGAGAGAATGAGAGAGGGAGGGAGGGAGGGAGAGTGAGAGGGAGGGGGAGAATGAGAGAGAGAATGAGAGAATGAGAAAGAGAGGGAAAGAGAGAGAATGAGAGACAGAGGGAGAGGGAGGGAGGGAGAGAGGGAAAGAGAGAGAGAGAGAGAGAGAAGGAAAGGGAGAGAGAGAGGGAGATGGAGAATGAGAGAGAGAGAGAGAGAAAGAGAGAGAGAGAGAGTACATCCTCCAGGGTTATTCACCAAACATTCACCAAATATTGGTTATTTACCAAACATTCCGCCTTGAGTCTTCGGAGAAAGGCGACATACAAGTTGGACAAATAAATTCAAGATCGTAGCCTCTTTATATTTTTTTTCCCTTCAGTTGTTTGGAAAATAGATCATACCACACAGCTTCCAAAATATCCCCTCGTCCTTGAGACCCCAATAGCTGAAATTGAAAAACACTGAACTTTCCAGAGTCTTGATAATGTCCTCTTTGGCCTTTTGAAGTGCGTAGAACTGAAAACAACAGGAGGGGGGAACATATGTTTTGTAGTAGAAGTAGGGAGGAAGAATTGTACAGACCTACAGGATAAAACCTGATATGTGCCTCACCGCAGCTGGGCTTTAGTAGATAAACGCTGAGCAGATAAAACCATTTTTTTAAAAAAGGAGAAATCTCAGTGCTGTTTCCTCCGGTCCTTCTTCCACTGCCGGCATCAGAGCTATGCAAGCAGTGGATTTTATTTAATCAAGAAAAACCTTACAACACGAGCTGCGTTTCTGTTCGTATTTGGGATTAGGATGTTCTTGTTTTGAATCCATTTCTTGGATCTCTGGGTTTATTTTCCTTTCTTCTTTCCTTGCAATAAAGTATGAAGGGGTGGGGGGAGAGGGAAATAACAATGACAACTCTGGAGCAAAGCTTCACCAGAAAAGTCCACTGGCTTTGGAGAGCGGGTGAAACTTCTGGGCATTATTTTGAATAAACACAACTGGAAACTCACAATGCAGAGAAAGCTTATCAACTGCATTTGGAGCTGCTTTAGGTAGTTCCGCGGATTAGCTTTCTGCTTAAGGACTTGGCCTGATTTTGTATAAACAAACCGGGTTGGCCCAGCATTGAAATCAGCAACTTCGAGCAAGGTCAACCCTTTGCAAAAGGTGGTTGGAGTACGAGGGAGGAGAAATTCACTCTCTGTGCTGAAAAAGCGTAGGAATGATTTGGAGGCTCCCCCCACCCCCTTTCCATTAGCCAAACAAGATTTTTTTTTCTTCTTCTTTCGTTTCACTGGTGTTGCCAAATGTCAAAACAAAGGAACGTGTTACTCAAGTGTGCTTTAGAAATGCAGCCTTCTTCCTTGAAGGGCTGTGTAACACGCAGGTAATCCTCGACGTACGACCGCCAAATTCTGCCCCATTTGAGGACTATATGGGCCACAGTTGATAAGGGAATCGCTGTGGTTGTTAAGTTAGTAACACGGTTGTTAAGTGAACCCCCATTGACTCTGCTTGACGGAAAGGGGATCTCGTGACCCCAAGACACTGCAACTGTCATAAATATGAGTCAATTGACAAAGTGGCTAAATTTTGATCATGCGACATGGGGATGCTGCAGTGATCATAAGCGGTGATGAGTTGGCCATGGCAAGTTGGCCATGGCGAGTTGGCTGCATAGCCCCTGTTGGGGTGACCAAGTGCGAGGGTTAACAGTTTAACAGAGTTGGAAGGGGTCTTATAGGACATCTAGTCCAACCCCCTGCTCAAACAGGAGACCCTACACCATTTCTGACAAATGGCAGTCCAATCTTTTCTTGAAAGTCTCCAGTGATGAAGCTCCCACAACTTCCAAAGGCAACTTCTGTTCCATTGGTTGATTGTTCTCACTGTCAGAAAGTTCCTCCTGATTTCTAGGTTGACTCTCTCCTTGATCAGTTTCCATCCATTATTCCTTGTCTGGCCTTCAGGTGCTTTAGAAAATAGCTTGATCCCCTCCTCTGTGGCAGCCCCTCAAATATTGGAACACTGCTATCATGTCTCCTCTGGTTCCTCTCTTCACTAGACTAGCCATACCCAGTTCCTGTAACCGTTCTTCATATGTTTTAGTCTCCAGTCCCCTAATCATCCTGGTTGCTCTCCTCGGCACTCTTTCTAGAGTCTCAACATCTTTTTTATAGTGTGGTGACCAAAACTAGATGCAGTACTGCTAGATGTGATCTTACTAGGGCTTTATACTGTGGTATTAGTACCTCACTTGATCTTGATTGTATCCCGCTGTTAATGCAATTTAGGATTGCATTGGCTTTTTTGGCTGCCACTGCGCACTACTGTCTCATATTTAGCTGATTGTCCACTAAGACTCCAAGATCCCTCTCACAGTTAGTGCTGTCAAGCCTGGTTTCCCCCAGTTTATGTGTGTGCTTTTGGTTTTTCTTACCCAAGTGTAAGACTTTACTTTTATGTTTCTCATGTTGTAGAAACATTTAGAAGTTCACAGAAGTTCTCCTAGTTTAAGATCATATTTACATGCCAGTTGCCAAGCACCCACATTTTGATCATGTCACCATGGGGATGCTGCAATGGCCATAAGCGTGGAAAACAAGTCATTAGCCATTTTTTTCAGTGCCGGCGTAACTTTGAATAGTCGGTAAACGAACTGTTGTAAATCAAGGATTATCTGTATCAGCTAAGGGCAACATGTTGTGCATTTGGGTGAGAGGTGCATTTAAAACCACCAAAAGGCCATTGGGGAATATTCAGAAGCCTCTTTATTGTTCCTTGAAGTCGGGATAGAACAGGGGTGTCAAACTCGATTTCATTGAGGGCCACATTAGGGTTGTGTTTGACCTTGGGGGCAGAGGTGGTATTCAGCAGATTCTGACCAGTTCTGGAGAACCGGAAGCGGAAAATTTTGAGGAGAACTGATAAATACCACCTCTGACTGGCCCCACCCCCATCTATTCTCTGCCTCCCGAGTCCCAGCTGATCGGGAGGAAATGGGGATTTTGCAGTAACCTTCCCCTGGAGTGGGGAGGGAATGGAGATTTTACAGTATCCTTCCCCTGCCACACCCACCAAGCCACGCCCACAGAACTGGTAGTAAAAATTTTTGAATCCCACCACTGCTTGGGGGGGCTGGGCGGGCGTGGCCAGCTCAATATAACCTGTGTTGGGGGCGCCTATGGTGACCCGAGCGCTCGGCCAGCATAAATGGGCTCCCGAGCTCCCTTTTTGGCTGTGATGGCCTCCCGCAAACCCTCTGCCAGCAAAAACGGAGCGCTCCATTTTCGCTGGCAGAGGCACTGCGGCAGGGGTGGATTCTACTTACCTTTACTACCTGTTCGCATTGTGCCCCTTTTTTTTTTTTAATTCGATTTATATGCCACCCTTCTCCGGAGACTCAGGGCTGCTTACAATGCGTTAAGCAATAGCCTTCATCCTTTTGTATATTTATACAAAGTCAGCTTATTGCCCCCACAACTGGGTCCTCAATTTACCTACCTTAGAAAGGATGGAAGGCTGAGTCAACCTTGAGCCTGGCGAGATTCGAACCTGCAGTAATTGCAGGCAGCTGGTCTTAATAACAGGGTGCTTGAGACCACTATACTACCAAGGCTCTTTGCTTCGCTCGCTCACACACACACGCACTCTTCTGCGCATGTGCAGATCGCCTATGACGATGTTCGGGTCAGTGGGTGGAGCCTCCCGCCGGTTTAACTACCGGTTCTTGCGAATCAGTCTGAACTGGGGGCAACCCACCACTGCACTGCTGGCCTGTCCTTCGCTATTTCCAGGGCATCCCCGTGGGCTAGATCTAAGCACCCCTGTGGGCCGGATCCAGCCCCTGGGCCTTGAGTTTGACACCCCCTGGGGTAGAAGAAGCTAACCACAATTCTTTTGGAAGGCCAAGAAAGAGACTCAAAAAAAGGCAGCTTCCAGAATGACTGCACTTTCTACTTTTAACAACTGTTTTTGCAAAACCTAAATGTTGAAGCGTCTCCTCTGCCTTGTCACGCCATCCATTTTACACTAATGCTGATCAGCGCTTATGAAGTTTGCCGAGCTGGGCATTCGAGTTCCTGCTTCTTTCACTTAATCCATCATTCGTGGTCCCAAGTTTTTAATAGTAAAGTAAACAGATATGAAATTCTCCGGCGCGTACATAATTTCCAAAGCAGCTGGATTATGATCCTCACAGGCAGAAACTTTCTCTCGCAAAGGTTGCAAAGTATTCCTGAAGCACCTGAAGTGAGAACTGAAGCGAGACCCGGTCAAGTCTGTGATCTAGTTTTGCAAGCAGCCACTTGGAGAAGTTTTGTGTTCTGGAGATCCTCCCACACCACCCAAAAATTGTCCCTCGACAGTTAACATGTCAAGAAAAGGTCAGGCTAGCAAGAATGGAGAGAAACTGGGAGCCTTCCAAGGGTTGCTGAACTACAATTCCCAGTATCCTCTTGTTGGGGTCGGAATGGGGCAACCCACTGTGGCCAACTCACCACGGCCAACTCGCTGCGGGACAATTCACCATGACCAACTCACTGTACAACAACTCGCCACGGGACCATTTAAGAATTCAATTGAATTATTTTAAATAAATAAAAATATTTCAATTTTTTGTCATACATTCTGTCCTTCCTTTGGCATCCTTTCTTGAATGATTCTATTCCCACCATTTGTTTGATCTTAGTGTAACTCTTGTCCCTCAGTGAGTTGGCCCGTAGTGAGTTGGCCATGGCAAGTTGACCGTGGTGAATTGTCCTAGATCAGGGGTCAGCAACCTGTGGCTCTGGAGCCGCATGTGGCTCTTTCACCCCTCTGCTGCGGCTCCCTGTCACTCAAAATATGCATCACAACTGCCAATGTGTGACATCCACCAGCATGAGATTATTGAGCTTTTCAACCCCCAGTAGGCCAACCATGGATAAATCCAAGAAAAGAAAAGTGTCAGAAGAAAGCAGAACATTTAATTCAACTACATATGCTAGTTTTGTGGCCGCTCAAGAAATAGTCAGGCATGGGAAGGGTTTTGTGGCTCCCGGTGTTTTCTTTTCTGTGGGAAATGGAACATCCATGTGGGCTAATTAAAAACTCCCACCTAAATATATAGATTTAATCTGAAGAATTAAGAGGGGGGTGGGTGGGAAAAATAACCTGATGCATTTTTCATAGAATTAATTTCTATTTAAGGAAATTTGAGAGAGAGAGAGAGAGAATGAGAAAGAGAGAGAATGAGAATGAGACAGAATAAGAGAGAATGAGAGAGAGAACAAGAGAGAATGAGAATGAGAGAGAACAAGAGAGAATGAGAGAGAGAGTGAGAGAAAGAGAGAGAGAATGAGAATGAGAATGAGAGAGAATGTTCAAAAGTTTCAGAAGAAAACAGAACGTTTAATGAACTACATATGCTAGTTTTGTGGCCGCTCAAGAAATAGTCAGGCACGGGAAGGGTTTTGTGGCTCCCGGTGTTTTCTTTTCTGTGGGAAATGGGTCCAAATGGCTCTTTGAGTGTTTAAGGTTGCAGACCCCTGTCCTAGACCCGTGATGGCGAACCTATGGCACACATGCCAGAGGTGGCATGCAGCGCCCACTCTGGCATATGAACCGTCACCCCAGTTCAGCTCCGTTGAGCACGTGCCCGCCCCCCCACCAGCCAACTGGTCTTCGGGTCTCTGTCACACATGTGTGGCAGGGCGGGGCATGTATGGAGGCACAGTGCATGTGTGGCGGGCTGCGTGTGAGGGGGGCATGTGCGCATGCACGGGGAGGGGGGCAGGGTGCATGCAGGGGGCCACATGTCTATTGCATTTTCTGGGTTCGGGTGCACTTTGGGTACTCGGTCCGGAAAAAGTTAGCCATCACTGTCCTAGACCCTGTTGGGCTGACCAAGGGCAAGGTTTGAGGGTGTTGCAGAAACATTTAGTAGTTCACAGTTGCCCCTTCTAACTTAGGGTCGTATTTAAATGCCAGTTGCCAAGCATCCAAATTTTGATCATGTGACCATAGGGATGCTGCAATGGTCATAAGTGTGGGGACTGATTATAAGTCTCCACTAACATCAAACACTTGCTAAATGAATACAGAGAATTCATTCAGAGTGCAGAGAGGAGCAATAAAGATGATTAGGGGACTGGAGGCTAAAACATGAAGAACGGTTGCTGGAATTGGGTATGTCTAGTTTGATGAAAAGAAGGACTAGGGGAGACATGATAGCAGTCTTCCAATATCTCAGGGGCTGCCACAAAGAAGAGGGAGTCAAGCTATTCTCCAAAGCACCAGAAGGCAGGATAAGAAACAACAGATGGAAACTAATTAAGGAGAGAAGCAACCTAGAACTAAGGAGAGATTTCCTGACAGTGAGATCAATTAACCAGTGGAACAACTTGACTCCAGAAGTTGTGAATGCTCCAATGCTGGAAGTTTTTGAGAAGAGATTGGATAACCATTTGTCTGACGTGGTGTAGGGTTTCCTGCCTAAGCAGGGAGTTGGACTAGAAGACCTCAAAGGTTCCTTCCAACTCTGTTATTCTATTCTACTCCTCTTCTCTTCTCTTCTATTCATTGCAAGTTTAGCACTACCTGTAATAACTATCTGTTTCCTACCCTTTGGAGCAGAGGAATGATCTGAATGCAAATTTGCTTGCACAGTTTAAGAGCCTTTTCTTTTTTTAAAATTCTAACCACCTTAAAAGCAAAAGAGCCAGAGAGTTTCTACCAATGCAATGAACTTTGATCCTGGGAAAACATATGGGCTAAGTTTTAAAGTTGTCCTTTGATTTATCACACATGTATTTTTCCGCCTTGGAGTTTTATCATGGGAATAAAAAGTTGGTTAACTCACAAGGTTCATTTCGCACCACAAGGCAGAAAAATGCAGTTGCTTTAATGAGTCACTCAAACAATTCTGAAAGCAGCCACAACTTTTCTTGAATTGTGCGAAACCCTTTTTTTGGGTACACATCAAAGCACGTAAAAAGAAGAAAAAGCAGGTGGGGTTTGGATTACACAACTGTGGTTGCCATTTTGCTTTTTTTGATCTACACACACTTTCCCATAGACACTCCTTAAAGAAGAAAAGGAAAGAGAAAAAAAAAGTTACAAAATGGAATTAATACAGTTAATAATCCCATGATAGATAGATAGATAGATAGATAGATAGATAGATAGATAGATAGATAGATAGATAGATAGATGATAATGGATAGATAGATAGATAGATAGATAGATAGATAGATAGATAGATAGATAGATAGATAGATAGATAGATGATAATGGATAGATAGATAAATAGATAAATAGATGATAGATAGATAGATAGATAGATTATAATGGCTAGATAGATAAATAGATAAATAGATGATAGATAGATGATAGATAGATAGATAGATAGATAGATAGATAGATAGATAGATAGATAGATAGATAGATGATAATGGATAGATAGATAGATGATGGATGGGGGAGTAAACGACTGTAAGAAATGGCTCTGATTTAGAACTATAGAAATATAAAGGGAGAAAAAGAGAAAAGGGGAAAAAGAGAAAGAAAGAGAAAGAAAACACACAGTGCTAAATCTTTGGCTCAGCTTCTCAGCTTGTCCTCTGGTGCTTTGTGAAAGATTTTTCCCCTGGCAAAAGTCCACTTAAATTCAGGGAAGAGGATTTAAAGGGATATTACCAGACTATGTCACAACCCTTAAAAACAAAACAAAACACCATGCACACTGCAAAAAGACATGATCTCAGCAAACTGTTATTGCTTCCAATAAATTGTGTTTTCTTTAATGTGGGATTAAGGCTTTTCATGTTTCGGGAAATGGTTTTAATTTCGATTGCCTCCGAATGGATGCTTCATCATACTTTTCTTTTTCCTTAGCTCCCCCTCCTTCCAAAAATTGTGCTTCTCTTCTTAAGACTATTTCTCTCCTCTTTTGGCAGTCTTCAACTCGTCGAGCCGGTCTTTGCTGCACTAACTGTCACACAACCAACACAACCCTCTGGAGACGGAACTCAGAAGGGGAGCCAGTGTGCAACGCATGTGGATTATACATGAAACTCCACGGGGTAAGAGGAGAGCATAGCTTGATGTGTTTATTATGTTTGAATACCTTGATGTATCGATTGTCGTTAGCGATTATCATTCAGAAATACAGTAGTGGCCAAAATTGGGGAAAACCTTTTGGGAAAAGTGTATTTTTGAGGTTTGGTGGCTAATACCACTACTTTTTTTTTTTTTTAAGTTTCAAGATAATCCTATTCCACTGCTGGAATGGCCTGGGAATAGCCCAGACTGTAACCCAATTGAAAATCTAGGGAGCCAACTAAAGAAACTTCTTAGTCAGAAGCGACCCAGCAATAAAACCCAGGTCACAAATAGCATTCACATGATCCCCGGATGCTGTAACCATGCTAAATATATGCCAGTTGCCAAGCTCCCAAATTTTGATTACATAAACCATGGGGATGTGGCAATGATTGTTGGGGTTGTAGCTTACTTTTATCCGGGACGTTGTAACAATTGCTAAATGAGGGGTTGTCATTTGATAACTACATTTACTGATGAAGTCCATCCAGAGAATCCCTTCCAATTTTTTAACCACGGTCTCAGCATCAGCTCTCCCAAAATCAAAAGTCCATCTTTTGTCCCCGAGAGGCAAAAGTTTGCTTGGCGTGTGGTTGTTGTAGAGCAGGGGTGTCAAACTCAAAACCCGGGGGCTGGATCCGGCCACGGGTGCTTAGATCTGGCCAGTGGTGAATTTGTTTTACTACCAGTTCTGTGGGCGTGGCTTGGTGGGCGTGGTGTGGCTTGGTGGGCGTGGCAGGGGAAGGATACTGCAAAATCCACATTCCCTCCCCACTCCTGGGGCCAGCTAGACGTGGTATTTGCCAGTTCTCCGAACTACTCAAAATTTCCGCTACCAGTTGCTCAAAATTTCTGCTACTGGTTCTCCCGAACCTGTCAGAACCTGCTGGATTTCATCCCTGGAACTGGCCCGTGAAGGAGCGGCCCATGGTGCATCTGCCAGCAAAAACAGCTCGCGAGGGCTGTGCGCAGCCCTTCCAAGCTCCATTTTTGCTGGCAGAGGATTGCAGGAGGCCACCGCAGCCAAAAACGGAGCTCGTTTTCGCTGGCAGAGCACTCAGACCACCATATGTGCCCCCTCCTGACATGAGTGACATCATGCTGTCCACGCCCACACTGACCAGCCCCCCCCACACACCCTACAGCCCCTGAGGTCAAACACATCCTTGATACAGCCCTCAATGAAAACGAGTTTGACAACCCAGTTGTAGAAGATGAAGCCTGGTAGGAAAGATAATATATCATTCAGAAAACGTTCCAAATATTGTGCCTCGCTCGTTTCACTAGCCAAGGACGGCCATTGAGGAAAACAGTTTGCAGCGAAGGACAAGGACGTCATACATATTTGTGTGCAAATACCAGGTCCACATGCAGAAAAGAATGTGTGGCAGGCACCCAGAGCAGAAATGCAGGCCTAAACCAGTATTGACGGTTTGTGCTCTTTTTTTCTCTCTCTCTTTTTTTTAATATCAAGGTGCCAAGACCTCTGGCAATGAAAAAGGAAAGCATCCAGACCAGAAAACGGAAACCTAAAAATGTCAATAAAGGCAAATCCTCAGCAAACAGTAAGCATTTCATTATTATTCTGTTTCTTAGTGCATAGCTAAATGTCTATGGAGATTCTCAGTCATCCAGGTCAGGGGTCCCCAACCCCTGATCCATGGGTGGGTGCTGGGCTGCGGCATGCCAGAAACTGGGCCACACAAATAAGCAAAGCAGGATGCAAGCAGCATGCAAACCCCTCCCCCACTCCGGTCCAGGGGAAAAAAAACTCTCATCACAGAACTGGTCCCTGGTGCCCAAAACATTGGGGGCCATTGCAGTAGAAGGCCATCTTGAAGTCCCAAAAGGTTTGTGTTTGTTTGTATGCAGTTTGTTCATTATTGCGCAGTGGTTAGAATGCAGTATTGTGGGCTAATTCATGGCTCACTGCCAGCAGTTCGATCCTGACCGACTCAAGGTGGACTCAGCCTTCCATCCTTCCAAGGTTGGTAAAATGAGGACCCAGATTGTTGGGGGCCATATGCTGACTCTGTAAACCGCTCAGAGAGGGCTGTAAAGCACTATGAAGTGCAGGGGTGGGATTCAGCTAGTTCGGACCGATCAGGGCGAACCAGTAGTTACGGCCAGTGGCTGGGCCCGCCCACCCGCCCCGGCGCTATCCCGCCTTATACAATCGCTGTGTTTTTGAAGCAGCATACATCAGTGGGGGGTTGTCCCCGGTTCGCACCGGTTCTATAGAACCGGTAGTAAAACCGGCGGGAGGCTCCGCCCACCGACCCCGACATCATCAAAACGCTTCTGCGCATGCGCGCGAGCGAAATGAGTTGCCGTGCACGGCCCCGTTGCGAACCGGTAGTAAAGGTAAGTAGAACCCACCCCTGGCGTACATGTGTAAGGCGCACACGCGAGCAAAGCTATCCCTTCCTATACAATCACCGTGTTTTTGACGCAGCGTGCTGCGTGCATAGCCAGCGTGCACACATGCTCACATTTTTGATTCTGGGTGAACCGGTTGTTAAATTATGTGAGCCCACCTCTGATGGAGCGGTATATAAATCTAAGTGCTATTACTATTAAATTATCTGGAAAGAGCAGAAGGGAAGAAGACAAGTTATTCTTTGGCTGAATTCAAACAGGATTCTAACGGATAATGTAGTTTGGGTGATTTTAGCTTAGCGTAGCCATCTCTAGTTTAGAAGCATCAAGGCATGTTGGACTGCTTAAACAATATCTGCCATCCTAATGCATATGACAAAGAGTCCAGTGGTGGGCTTCAAATTTTTTTACTACTGGTTCTGTGGGTGTGGCTTGGTAGGAGTGGCATGGCTTGGTGGGCGTGGCAGGGGAAAGATATTGTAAAATCTCCATTCCCCCCCCAATCCAGGGAAATGTTACTGCAAAATCCCCATTTCCTCTCGATCAGCTGGGACTTGGGAGGCAGAGAATAGATGGGAGCAGGGCCAGTCAGATTTTTACTACCGGTTCTCCAAACTACTCAAAATTTCTGCTACTGGTTCTCCAGAACTGGTCAGAACCTGCTGAAACCCACTTCTGAAAGAGTCCCGTTGGGAAATGCAGGCTTAGTGTATTGTGTGAATGCATCCATTGTGGCTTGCAGATTTTAGTTTGCATCCTGGTTTTATAGATGTGCCCGGCTAGTAGTTATTTCAACAAATTATGTGTAAGCAAGCGGATCGCTTTGTCTGATTCGTGAACTACATTTTTTTGCAGCTCTGGACAACAGGGAGTTGTGTTTTATTCTCAACCTTGCCCTGTCCAAATTCTTAGCCTGAAGCACTACAATTCACGTGATTTTGGCGGCTCTAACAAAGAATGATGGTTGAAGATTGATTTTAGTCATTTTGAACTGTAAACCTTCTTGAGTGCTTTGGCAGCAAGATTGTAAATAAATGCATAAGAAAATCCAAACAAAATGTTACGTAGGGCAGACAGTTTCGGAGATTTCTACTACCTCTGCCCTCTTCTTCCTGTATTTTCAGCTCAACTCCCACCAATTTTGAAATGTTTTCTTATCCAGCAGTTTGCAAAATATTCCTGGTATTTCATGGCCACTAAGTGTACTAACGCACATTAAGTTATTCGGATTTATTTAAGTTTTCTTTTTTTATTTGTGAAAACGTTGGGCTTCCCCCTACAATGCTAGCAGTGCCGTCTCAGTGTCAAAAGAGTGATTTAAAACTCTGGTTTTTTTACCGTATTGTTGTTCCGCTGGCATGGTCTTGAGATAATTTCCCTCTTACTATAGGATTTCTGATTTTAATGCTTATTTTCTTGACCCTGTGGAGAGCTCCTTTGGTAATTGGGACAGCTAATAAATTGATTTTAAAAAATAGAAATGGAGTAGCAACTGTATTAGAATCGGCTAATGGAAAGTTAAGTTAGAATCCTAACCTGGAGACAATCAGATGGAATGGCATTGGGCCTTCAGCATCATACAGGTAGTCCTCGACTTATGACCACAACTGAGCCCAAAATTTCTCTTGCTAAACAAGACACTTGTTAAATTAGTTTTGCCCCATTTTATGACCTTTCTTGCCACCGTTGTTAAGTGAATCACTGCAGTTGTCAAAGTATTCAGTGAATCTGGCTTCCCCATTGACTTTGCTCGTCAGAAGATCACAAAAGGGGATCCCGTGACCCCAGAATACTGCAACCGTCATAAATATGAACCAGTTAACCATGCATCCAAATTTTGATCACATGACCCCAGGGATGCTGCAATGGCCATAAGTGTGAAAAATGGTCGTAAGTCCATTTTTTCAGTGCCATTGTAACTTCAAAAGGTCACTAAACGAATAGTTGTAAGTCAAGGACTATTTGTATAGTATAGGGCAGGGATGGCTAACCTTTTCTGGACCGAGTGCCCAAAGCGCGCATGCGCGAACCCCCAAAATGCAATGCGCATGGGCCCCTGCATGCGCCACCCCACCCACCCCCTGTGCATGCATGGCAGAGACCTGAACACCATCTGGCCACAAGGAGGCACGCGCACCTACGCAGCTGAGCTGAACTGGGGGAACAGCTCACATGCCCTCAGAGAGGATGCTGTATGCCACCTCTGGCATGCTCTGCCATAGGTTCGCCATCACGGGTATAGGGCAGTGAAAACTTTTGAAGTAGATGGAAATACTAATGAATGACAGTACAGAAGGATTGTAAATGGTAATTGCTGGATCTGCATCATAGATAGATAGAGATAGATGATAGATAGATGATAGATAGATAGATAGATAGATAGATAGATAGATAGATAGATAGATAGATAGATAGTAAGTAGATGGATAGATAGAAGAGATAGAAGAGAGAGAGAGAAGATAGATGGATGGATGGATGGATGGATGGATGGATGGATGGATGGATGGATGGATGGATAGTAGATAGATAGATAGAAGATAGAAGAGAGAGAGAGAAGATAGATGGATAGATGGATGGATGGATGGATGGATGGATGGATGGATGTATAGTAAGTAGATGGATAGATAGAAGAGAGAGAGAGAAGATAGATGGATAGATGGATGGATGGATAGATAGATAGAAGAGATAGTAGAGAGAAAGAGAGAAGATGGATGGATGAATAGTAAGTAGATGGATAGATAGAAGAGAGAGAGTAGATAGATGGATGGATGGATAGTAAGTAGATGGAGAGATAGAAGAGAGAGAGAAGATAGATGGATGGATGGATGGATGGATGGATAGATAGATAGATAGATAGAAGAGATAGAAGAGAGAAAGAGAGAAGATGGATGGATGAATAGTAAGTAGATGGATAGATAGATAGTAAGTAGATGCATAGATAGAAGAGATAGAAGAGAGAGAGAGAAGATAGATGGATAGTGATAATGATGATGATGATAGATAGATATAGATAGATAGATGATGATTGATGATGATGATAGATAGATAGATGATAAGATAGATAGATAATGATTGATTGACAGATTGATAGATAGATTGATAGATAATGGATGATGATAGATATATTCTAATATATATTTTTCTATCACTCTCAGGTTCCACAACTTCCACCAACAACTCTCCTTCCTCACTTACAAACTCAGAGAGCACCGTCACTTTAAAAACCGAACCCGCCATTACACCACAATATCCGGGACAAGCAATAGTGTCAACATCCCAGGTCAGTAGAGTCAGCAGGGACCTCACATCAACGTAATCAGTCCTCGACTTACAATCACGTTTGGGGCTAGAACATCCGTAGCTAAGGGAGGCAGTTGTTAAGGGAGTCGTGCCCAATCTTACGACCTTTTTTTTTTTTGGTCCCAGAAATTAAATCACCACTGTCATTAAGCAAGACATGCAGTCATTAAGTGAATCTGACTCACCCACCCATCCACTGACTTTTTTGGAAGCCCGTGGGGACGGTCTGTACAACTTATTTTGCCACCGTTGTTAAGAGAATCACTGCAATTGTTAAGTGAATGAGGCAGTTGTTAAGTGAATCTGGCTTCCCCCGTTGACTAGGAAAGTCACACATGGGCACTCCTGGATGCCTGGCATGCTGCAACCATTGTAGAGGCATGCCATCTGTAAGCGCCCGAATGTTGATCGTATAACTTGTGGGCACGCCCACGGTTGTGACTGTGAGGACTGGTTGTAAGCCAGTCCTTTTTTTCAGTACCGTTGTAACTTCGAACGGGCACTAAACGAAGGACGGTAAGTCGAGGACTCCCCTGTAACAATAGCCAGAACAATACCTAACCATTGTCTTTAAAGGTAAAGGTTCCCCTCGCACATATGTGCTAGTCGTTCCCGACTCTAGGGGGCGGTGCTCATCACCCTTTCAAAGCCGAAGAGCCAGCGTTGTCCAAAGACGTCTCCGTGGTCATGTGGCCGCCACAACTAAATGCCAAAGGCGCACGGAACGCTGTTCCCTTCCCACCAAAGGTGGTCCCTATTTTTCTACTTGCATTTTTTACGTGTTTTCGAACTGCTAGGTTGGCAGAAGCTGGGACAAGTCACGGGAGCTCACCCTGTTACGCGGCACTAGGGATTCGAACCACTGAACTGCCGACCTTTTGATCGACAAGCTCAGTGTCTTAGCCACTGAGCCACTGTGCCCCCTAACCATTGTTTTTAAGGATGTCCTATTGGTGGTGATGAACTCATTTATTTTATTGTTGACTTTTGCAGGGTCCCGGACATTCTGAAAACGGGCTGGAGGAGCCTCATCCCCAGTTCAAGTATGAGCCAGAAGACTACACCTTCCCATCTGCCATGTCCCAACCATCAGGTCTAAGTGTTGGCCCCCGTCAAGACTCATGGTGCGCCTTGGCCCTGGCGTAAGCAAATCAGCCTTTCGTTTGAAAAACCAAGGAATCCCTTCTACCATCCTTCAGGATATCACTGGACAGCAGACAAGATTTCCGGACTGTAATCCTTTGGATCTGCCAGGTTTCTTGTAATCAATATGGTTTTCTATTCCTTGGGAGATACCTTCCTTCCTTCTTCTCTACGGAGGCCATCCCGCCTGCCATCTTTTGCTGCTGACTCCTTTTTTTGGCCCTTTGAATCTCTAAGAAAGTTGATATTCTTTCGCCAATCCAAAAAAAAAAAACCAGAAAAGGGATTTGGGGAGCTCTGACCTCAGCCATGAGCCCCTCTTTCTCCCTTCTCCCGAGATCCATCCGAAAGTGATAACAATCGATGTTGTCTTCACGGTGATTCGTCTCTTCCTTCCCCTCTTCTTCTTTTCTTCTTCTTCTTCTTTTTTTTTTTTAATGACTCCCTTGTGTGCAATTTTATTCTTAAATAAAGAGGATGGTAACATCTTGACATCAAGTCATTTCATTTGTTAGAAAGCCAAACGGGGCCGCCCGCCCTCACATCGCGCCGTGAATGAAAGGGTGGGAAAATGTGGAGGTTCCTGAAAAGTTTCAAGCCCTCGCCCCTCCCTCTCTCATTTTGAGTTTGAGGTTATTTTTTTATAATTTAGGGGGAACTCGTGACCTGTTCTTGCCTTCGAGACGGATGTTTTTCAACTTGGCAAACCAGCCTGGGATTTCCAGTGATCTGCTAATTCAACTTTGGTTGTTGTTTTTCGTGACTAGACAAGGTCAGTGAGACAGACCTTGGGATCGGAGTGCAAAATTAATTGCATATTTTTAAAAAAGATACACGTAGATGTTCCCAAGTATGGCTCGGATAGGGGAAGTGTCTCTGCCTTCCATCATGCTATATCAGAAAAACAGAATAGGGGAGTTGGAAGGGGCCTTGGAGGTCTTTTAGTCCAACCCTCTTGCTTAAGCAGGAAAATCAGACAAATTTATTTTATTTTCTTATACTTATATGCCGCCCTTCTCCCAAAGGACTTGGGGCGGCTCACAGAAATTAAAACAATGAAAACAATAAAAATAGCTACTAAAATAATCAATTAAAATCTCCCAATTAAAATCACCCATCAGATCAGCAAATTTGTTGGAAAAGCCATGTCTTCAGGTCACGGCGGAAGGAGCGGAGGTCAGGGGCCATCCGGAGTCCCGTGGGTAACCCATTCCAGAGGGTCAGTGCGCCCACAGAGAACGCCCTCATCCTGGGCGCCACCAGCCGACATTGTCTGGCCGATGGCACCCAGAGGAGGGCAGTCCTATGTGAGCGCACAGGGCGGTGGGAGGCAGGCAGAAGGTGGTCCTGCAGGTACCCCGGGCCCATGCCATGTAGGGCTTTATAGGTAAGTACCAGCACCTTGAAGCGGATCCGAAGGACCACCGGTAACCAGTGCAGCTTGCGCAGGAGAGGTGTAACATGGGAGTAACGGGAAGCTCCCGTAACAACCCGTGCGGCCGCATTCTGGACCAGCTGGAGCCTCCGGGTACACCCCAAGGGCAGCCCCATGTAGAGGGTATTGCAGTAGTCCAAATGAGAGATAACGAGAGCTTGGGTGACTGTATGGAGGGCATCCCTGTCTAGGAAAGGGTGTAACTGGCGCACCAGGCAAACCTGTGCAAAAGCCCCCCTGGTCACGGCTGTCAGATGGTCCAATAAGGACAGCCGTGAATCCAGGAGGACGCCTAGATTGCGAGCCCTTTCAGAGGGAGTAAGCAACTCCCCTCCCATCAAGAGGCTGTCCAATTGGACGAATGGCTGTCCAATTTCTTGTTTTAAACCTCCAGCACCAACAACTTTTAGAGGCAAGTCATTCCACTGATGAATTGTCTTCACAGTCAAGAAATTTATCCTTAACTCTAGGTTGGATACCCCCTTGATTATTTTCCATCCATAGCCCCTTGTCCTGCCTTAAGGTGCTTATCAGAGACCTACAGTAGTGGCCAAAATTGTGGAAACCTTTTGGGGAAAGTGTATTTTCTAAAACTAGCTAATAACACCACATTTTGGCGGGGAATAGTGCCATAAAATTATATATAGTCCCGTCTTAAGTATGAAAGTCAGCTGAGTGACTTTGGATCAATCACTAGGAGATGTTGCGTTCTAGTCTTGTCTTAGCATGGAGGTTGGCCGGGTGACTTTGGGCCAGCCACTCACTCTCAGCTCAACCTACCTCACAACGTTGTTGTGGGGGAAAATGGGAGGAAGGAGGAGAAATAGGTTTGTTCACTGCCATGTGTTATTTATAAACAACAATAAAGGCAGGAAATAAATAGAGGGGAGATGTTAGGTATTTGCTACTGTACTTTTTTGACCACTAATGGAATTGGGTTTAATTTTCAGTAGTAAAATCCAGTAGAAACTGGGAGCAAGTTTAGCTCTTTTATGGATTTATGGAGTTTATAAAACAATTATAACTTTTGATTCTCTAAACATAACGATCCCTGAAGGTTGAAGACATTCTGGGAAGAACTGCAGTTACACTCCAAATAAATAAATAAGGAATTATGTCATGTCACAAATCTTATTTTCCTAAGAGGTACTTTACTGGTATATACATTAAACTAATCTAAGTATTAGAATGGCTTAGTTTGGGTTAAAAAATCCTGGAAAATGAACACAAGGATGAAGTTCCTAGAGAAACATCTTGAGATGGTTTTTGTCCCTAGTCACCCCTCCTCTGCATCTATTTGATTGGGACATCTGGTAGAACCTCAAGTGAGGAAGTTGCAGTAGAGATGAGTGGTAATGGATTCTTAAATCGCATTAACCAGGAAATCCTAACAAATAGGTAACAGTAACAGAGTTGGAAGGGATCTTGGAGGTCATCTAGTCCAACCTCCTGCTTAGGCAGGAAACCCTACACCAGGCAAATGGTTATCCAACATCTTCTTTAAAACTTCCAGTGTTGGAGCATTCACAACTTCTGGAGGCAAGTTGTTCCACTGATTAATTGTTCTAACTGTCAGGAAATTTTTCCGTAGTTCTAGGTTGCTTCTCTCCTTGATTAGTTTCTATCCATGGCTTCTGGTTCTGCCTTCAGGTGCTTTGGAGAGTAGCTTGACTCCCTCTTCTTTGTGGCAGCCCCTGAGATACTGGAACACTGCTATCATGTCTCCCCTAATCCTTCTTTTCATTAAACTAGACATACCCAGTTCCTGCAACCGTTTTTCATATGTTTTAGCCTCCAGTCTCCTAATCATCTTTGTTGCTCTTCTCTGCACTCTTAAAAACCTCCAGTGATGAAGCACCCACAACTTCTGAAGGCAAGCTGTTTGGCTGGTTCATTGTCCTCACTGTTAGGAAGTTTCTCCTCAATTCCAGGTTGTTTCTCTCCTTGATTAGTTCCCACCCATTGCTTCTTGTCCTACCCTCAGGTGCTTTGGAGAATAGCTTGACTCCCTCTCCTTTGTGGCAGTCCCTCAGATATTGGAAAGCTACTATCATGTCAACCCTAATCCTTCCAATTCCAGCAACAGTTCTTTGTTTAAGTCTCCAGTTCCCTAGTCATCTTTGTTGCTTTTACTTACCTAAACAAGAGCCTTGGTGGTGCAGTGGACTAAACTACTGCTGTTAAAGTAGTACTTAGCTGCCAGCTGCCTGCAATTACTGCGAGTTCAATTCTCACCAGGCTCAAGGTTGACTCAGCCTTCCATCCTTCCCAGGTAGGTAAAATGAAGACCCGGTTTGTGGAGGCAATAAGCTGACTTTGTATAAAATAGAACACCGCTCGGGAGGGCCAAGAAGCCCTACTAAGCAGGTACATACAAAAGTATGAAGGCTATTGCTTAACGCATTATAAGCCGCCCTGAGTCTCCGGAGAAGGGCGCCATATATAAATTGAACAAACAAACAAACAAACAAACAAACAAACAAACAAACATAAATAAATAAATAAATAAATAAATAAATAAATAAATAAATAATTGAAGAATGGTTTTTAAAAAATGTACCAAAAGGCCTTAATTAATCATAATAAGTTTATTTGTCAAGCATATATAAGAGAACAGGTAAAAGTATAAACATAATTTGAATACATGAAAAGAGTAAGTAAAAAGGAATATTAGGACAGGGACGGTAGGCACGTTAGTGCGCTTATGCACGCCCCTTACAGACCTCTTAGGAATGGGGTGAGGTCAACAGTAGACAGTTTAAGGTTAAGGGTTTGGGGAAGAAACTACAGTGCTGAAGCCCCATCAGAAATTTAAAAAACAGAGAAGACAATGGTGGCATGTCATGAGTTCATCGCAGCCAACTGTGGACTAACTATACTATTTCAATGCAGCAAAGGTTATTTATATAATCAGGAAGCTGGGCAAAGGTAGTTCATTATATGGAAACAAACTGGTACTACAACTTCCTGCTTTGGTCATTTCCCCTGTCAAGGAGAAATATGTGGTTTGTTTGTCTAATGTTAGATGCACACAATGTCCTACACAACTCTCCAGGGGTGGAGTTCGTTCCCGACAGGCGATCAGTGAGGTTTGTAAATTATGAAGCAACAGTGAATTGCAAGGTTTGGGACTTACATCTGGCATCCAAGGGAAGGCTAGAGGTGTAACATGGACAGGATCTGATAGGAACCATCTAAGCAAGAGGAATGTTCTATCTAGGATATGGAAAAGTAAAGAAGGAGTAAATTAAGGGAATGAGACTGACAGAAGAATAGAATAGCACAGTTGGAAGGGACTTAGGAGGTCTTCTGGTCCAACTTCCTGCTACAGGAAACCCTGTAGCATTCTAGACAAATGGTTGTCCAATCTCTTGTTAAAAACTTCCGGAGTTGGGAGCACTCACAACTTCTGGAGTCAGCCCGTTCCACGGGTTAATTGTTCTCACTGTCAGGAAATTTTTCCTTAGTTCTAGGTTGTTTCTGTCCTTGATTAGTTTCCATCCGTTGCTTCTTGTCCTGCCCTCAGGTGCTTAAATCACAGGATGGCAAAGTCTTTCGGTGACTGTTCTCATTGCAACACATTTAAGCAGGTCAGGTAAAGAGCTAGCTTAATGCATTTGCACAACATGGTAAACTTGGTTACTTTTTAACAGCGATCAGTTGGGAAATTGTCAGTCAATGAATCAACGATTCCATGTGATGTCTGAACCCATAAAACCTCTTAATCCAATATTTGAGTTCAATATTTTATCGAATCAATAGAGTACAGTCAATGAATAGCTTTAGACTAGAGCAAGGGTGTCCAGCCTTGGCAACTTGTGGACCAGAGGTGGGTTTCAAAATTTTTTACTACCAATTCTGCGGGTGTGGCTTGGTGGGGGTCGCACGGCTTGGTGGGCATGGCATGGGAAGATAAAATCCATTACCACCCAATCCAGGGGAAGGTTACTGAAAAATCCCCATTTCCTCCCGATCAGCTCAATAGATGGGGGTGGGGCCAGAGAATTTTTACTACCGGTTCTCCAAACTACTCAAAATGTCTGCTACCGGTTCTCCATAACTGGTCAGAACCTGCTGAAACGTTGTGGACGTTTGCTTAAATTAATCTGTGGCTCTCAGATGGAGTGTAGGACTCTGGATTGAAGTGAAGATAACCTGCAAAATATTACAGTGGGGATTGCAATCATAGCATTGAACCCCCTGCCTATTTTTATGTGTGACGTCACAGAGATCTGCAGGGCACAGTCCAAAAAGCCAAAATGGCACCCACTATGCCAGGGGTGTCAAACTCAAGGCCCGCGGGCCGGATCTGGCCCACAGGGTGCTTAGATCTGGCCCCACGGGGCCACCCTGGATACAGTGAAGAACCAGCCCACGGTGCCTCTGCCAGCAAAAATGGAGCTCAGGGGGCTTGTACGGCCTCCTGAGCTCCATTTTTGGCCGCAACGGCCTCCTGCAGCCCTCTTCCAGTGAAAATGGTGCTTGGGGAGGCCACAAACAGCCCTCACAAGCTCTGTTTTTGGCCGTGATAGCTTCCTGCAGCCCTCTGCCAACAAAAACAGCGTGCGGCCCACCCTGAGCTCAGTTTTCTATGGCAGAGGGAGGACTGCAAGAGGCCGTTATGACACAAGTGACATCGAAATAGCCATGCCCACCTGCTCCCCCCCCCAGGTCAAACACAACTCTGATGCGGCCAGGGGTGGGATTCAGCTGGTTCGGACCGGCTCAGGCAAACCGGATGCTAATTTTACATCGGGTTCACTGAACCGGTAGTTGCAAGGACTGGCTGCCCCCCCCAGGAGTCTCCACGCAGTCTGTTTTGGATGCAAGGTAAGTGGAGGGGTCCGTGTGGAGGCTCTGGGAGGGCAAAAACAGGCCTACCGGAAGTATCGGGCCCATTTTGGGCCTCCAGAGGGCCTCCAGAGCCTGGGGGAGGCTGTTTTCACCCTCCCGGAGGCTTGACAAAAGCCTCTGGAGCCTGGGGAGGGTGAAAATGCCCCCTCCCCAATGCAGGAGGCCGAGTAGGCCACGCCCTCATGGCCACGCCCACCCAGCAACCAGGCAGAAAACCGGTTGCTAAAATTGTTCAATCCCACCCCTGGATGCAGCCCTCATTGAAATCAAGTTTGACACCCTTGCACTATGGTGTGATAGAAGGCCTGCCTGTGCAACACACGTGCACAACAGACAAAGCTTTGATCTCATCATCATGGCCAAGATTTTGACCATACCTTCTGGACACCCCCTGTGCGGGATGCAGTTGTATGAAAAACAAGACAGGTTTTTAATCATAGCATTGCAACCATCGATATGACATCTTTTAAACTCTTCCTCCCTCTGAGGTTCCTCCTGAGTTCCCCATCCAATCCACGTGTACAGTAGAGGAAGTCCTCGACTTACGACCACAATGGGAGCCAGAACTTCCATGGTTAAGCAAGGCAGTTGTTAAGCGACTTGCACCTGATTTTGCATTTTCTTTTGCCACGGTTCTTAAGTGAATCATGCAGTTCTGGCTGCCCCCCTTTGACACTGCATGTTGGAAGCCACCTGAGAAGGCTGTAAATGACCTTCACCTGAACCCAAGACACTGCTATCGTCATGAATACAGGTGGGCCTCGACTTACGACCACAACTGAGCCCCAAATTTCTGTTGTTCAGGGAGACATTTGTCAAGTGAGTTTTGGCCCACGTTACGCCCTTTCTTGCCACCGTTGTTAAGTGAATCACTGCAGTCGATAAGTTAGTCACCCGGTTGTTAAGTGAATCCGGCTTCCCTATTGACGTCAGGTGGTCGCAAAAGGGACACAGCAACGGCCATAAGTGTGAACCAGTTGCCAAGCTTCCAAATTTTGATCCCATGATTAGAGGGATGCTACAGGCTGTAAAAAAATGAGACTTTTCCCCAGTTCTGTTGCAACTTTGAATGGCCCCCTAAATGAACAGTTGTAAGTCAAGGACTGTAAAGGCCAGTGGTTGCTTTCTGACCATGGGGATGCTACAACAGTCATAAATGTGAGGACCAATCCTAAGTCACTTTTTCCCCAGTAGTATTGTAACTTCGAACCGTCATTAAACAAATGGTCGTAAGAGGAGGGCTACTGGTATACAGTAGTGGCCAAAATTGTGGAAACCTTTAGGGAAAAGTGTATTTTTGAGGTTTGATGGCTAATAACACCATTTTTTTTTATTTTTTGGAGTTTCAAGATAATCCTATTCCACTGCTGGAATGGCCTGGGAAGAGCCCAGACCTTCACCCAATTGAAAATCTATGGAGCCGACTAAAGAAACTTGTTAGTCAGAAGCGACCCAGCAATAAAACCCAGTTAATAGAAGCCATCATTCAATCTTGGCTTCACATGGTAACAGCTGCAGAATTAAAAGACTTGGTTCGCTCCCTGGGAAGACATTGTAAGGCCATCATTCATGCTAAAAGTTACCCAACTAAGTATTCACTGACATGGTGATAATTTTTTTACATCTCATTTTTTCTATGGTGATAAGTTTTGTACATCTCATTTTTCTTCTACGCGTTTCACTTTTCTTCTTTATACTGTCACTGCTAATCTAATAGCAAATACCTTCATAAAAGTTACTGCATTACATTCTTGGTTAAATTATCTTTCCATTGATATATAATGTTATGGTACTACTCAGTAGTGGGTTGCTACCGGTTCTCCCCAGTTCGGGCGAGCCGGTAGCGGAGATGGTGAGCTGAGAGCGAACCGGCTTGCTCCGACCGTCAGTTGGGCCCTCCCACCCGCCCCTGCGCTATACCTACCTATATTCGTTCATTTTTAGCCCAGCTGATATGCGCAGAAGAGCGGATTGTTGTGCCTCAGCTGTTCTGAAATTCAATGCGTTTGCGCAAAGCGCAAGTTCGGCGTGCATAAAGCGAACCGGTGGTAACACCGTTTGAGACCCACCACTGGTACTACTCCAAAAAAAAAATGTTATTAGCTAGTTTTAGAAAATACACTTTTCCCAAAAAAGGTTTCCACAATTTTGGCCACTACTGTATACCTAGAACCGCGATGGCGAACCTATGGCATGCGTGCCACAGGTGCAGTGGTGGGTTCCTCCTGGTTTGGTCCGGTTCGGCCGAGCCAGTAGTGGTGACGATATGACGTCACCGAACCGGTTCTCGCCCCCCCGCCCAACGTTATTCTTACCTTTTATTTGGTCCCACCCCCAATCTATTGCTGCCTCCTGAGTCCCAGCTGATGACTAGAGGGAAAAAAACTCTTGCTACGGGGCTTCAAAGGGCCGTCCTACAGCTGATCAGTGTTAAAAGCAAACAAATGAGTCGGGTCGTAAGTGCGAGGACTGGTCATAAGTGTGAGGACCTTCCAGAAATGACTCTGACCAGCTAGCCATGCCCACCTAGTCACATGACCTCCAAGCCACACCCACAAAATAAGCCACGCCCACAGAACCGGTAGTAAAAAAATTTAGAACCCACCCCTGCACAGGTGGCATGTAGAGCCATATCTATGGGCACATGAGCGTTGCCCTAGCTCAGCTCCAGTGCACATGTGCACACCAGCCAGCTGATTTTCGGGCCTTCCAGGCCCACCGGAAGTCAGGGAACAGGCCTTTTTTGGCCTCCGAAGGGCCTCCAGGGTGGTGGGGAAGGCCGTTTTTGCCCTCCCCAGGCTCCAAGAAAGCCTCTGGAGTCTGGGGAGGGTGAAAAATGGGCCTACTGGGCCCACCATGCCATCGTGTGCCAAAAAATGGGGGGAGCTCAGTGTGTGTGTGTGTGTCACGTGCGCATCCCCGCTTTTGCCACGCAACGGCAAAAAGATTAGCCATCACTGACCTAGAACATGGAAGGGTCCCATCCTTGCCTTTTCTTCTGGCAGAAATACAAGCCTGTAAAAACCCGAGGTGTGACATAGTAGAGGCCAATCCCATAATAGCAAAAGAGCTATTTTAAATCCGGCGAACAAGTCAATGCTAGCGCAACGCTTTGTCCGAAGACAATTGTCCTGTCACCAGGAATGGTATCACCTGACCCTGCTGGCATGAGTCATTTTCTAAAGGAGCCACGGGAACTCTGAACTCCGCCAAAAGCCGACACCGATGGCTCCAGGGGGTTTATTTATGGACTGACGCTAAACACAACCCACAAGCTCATTCCTTGACAAAGGCTGAGAGCGTGTGAAGAAAAGAAACAGTTGCTCCCAGTTTTAATCTACCTCTTCATGTAGGCAGTGAGGGGGTTTCTGGTACAATTCCATACAAGTAGCCCCGGACATATGACCAACGATTGAGCCCATTTTGAGCCCAATCGTTGAGCCCAACGATTGAGCATTTTATCTTGCTAAGCGAGACAGTTGTTTTTGCCCCATTTTACAACCTTTCTCGCCACCGAGAAGGTGCTATTCAGCAGGTTCTGACAGGTTCTGGAGAACTGGCACCGGAAGTTTTGAGTAGTTCGGAAAACTGGCAAATACCACCTCTGGCTGGCCGCAGAGTTGGGTGGGAATGGAGATTTTGCAGTATCCTTCCCCCTGGAGTGAGGAGGGAATGGGGATTTTGCAATATCCTTCCCCCTGGAGTGGGGAGGGAATGGGGATTTTTCAGTATCCTTCCCCTGGAGTGGGGAGGGAATGGTGATTTTGCAATAACCTTCCCCCTGGAGTGAGGAGGGAATGGGGATTTTGCAATATCTTTCCCCCTGGAGTGGGGAGGGAATGAGGATTTTGCAGTATCCTTCCCCTGCCATGCTCACCAAGCCACGCCCACAGAACCAGTAGTAAAAAATTTTGAATTCCACCACTGGGTCACGGTTGTTAAGTGAATCTGGCTGCCCCATTGACTTTGCTTGTCAGAAGGTCGCAAAAAGGGGATCGCAAGACCCCCGGGGCACGGCAACTGTCATAAATATGAACCAGTTGCCAAGCATCCTAATTTTGATCACGTGACCACAGGAGGTGCTGCAATGGTCGTAAGGGTGAAAAACGGTCGTAAGTCACTATTTTCAGTGTCGTAACTTCGAACGATCAATAAACACATGGTGGTGAAAGGACTTCTGGTTTTAATTGTCATGTTCTGGATCTTGGCTCTGAAAAACCTGAGATTTTCTTACCTGGAAGTAAATGATATCGATGAAAAAGGGAAGTGCATCTGTGTTATGCACACTTTCGAATCACACAGTGTGGATATCGGGCACAAATAACCAAGAGCAGGGGTGTTAAACTCGATCACGTCGCGGGCTATGTCAGGATTTTGTTTGCCCTTGGGGGGCTGGGGTGGGCGTGGCCTGGTTGTTGCAGCTGAGTGGGTGGGTATGGCCAGGGTCAGGGCCACGCCCATACAGTCGGCCGGACACGGGGTTGGCATGTCCGAGACGGCCCGTTGGCCAACTCTGCAACCTATCAGCTGAAGAGGTTGTAGCAAAAATGCCTTTAAAAGCCTCTGACGATCCCAGCTGAGTGGCCTGATTGTCAGAGGCTTTTTTTTTCTTTTAAAAGCAAAAAAAATGCTTTCAAAAGAAAACAAAAGCCTCTGACGATCAGGCCACTCAGCTGGGATCATCAGAGCCTTTTAAAAACATTTATTTAACAACTTCTTCGAAGAGATGGTAGAAAAAATGCTTTTAAAAGTAAAGGAAAAAAAAGTTGGCCGCGCCCACCCAGTCACATGACCGCCCTACCAAGCCACGCCCACAGAACCGGTAGTAAGAAATTTTACATTTCACCACTGGGCGGGAGGCTCTGCCCACCCACCACGACATCATCACGGGTGATCTGCGCAGAAGCAAGCAAGCGCGCTCCCATTGCAAACCGGTAGTAAAGGTAAGTAGAACCCACCCCTGGAATGGTATCAGAATTGAAGAAGCTCTGTCCTGTCAGAGCTGAAGAAGCTTCTTGGATAAGAAGCAAAATGTCTTCAAAAAAAAACCAAGGAAGTCCAGTTGCCTTCTGAAAAAGCACCATGACCTGGATGACTGAGAATCTCTACAGGGTTTCATATTTTTGTTTGTCATCACCGCTCAGAGAACCTGTCTGGTCATCCTTGGCCAAAGAACTCAAGACCAGCAAGCTTATATCCTCAGCAAGAAAAAATCATTTTTCAATTCTTCAGTAGTCATTTAAATTCTTTAATTTAAAAAAGATAGCTCCCAGATCCCATTTTATTCTCCAACCAATATGAATTTCAGAAAGTCCCACGACCACCATCAGTAATTCAGGTCTTATTTCAGAATGAAGGCTAAGAAAGAGCCCCCCGTTACCTCGTGAGGAGAAAAAAGAAAAGGCAAATGTTAACAATGAAAGCTAAAAATGGGAAGCACGTTCCAATTCAAACAGCCACTTTTATTAGCTCGCCGTTGTCCAGTCTGATTAACGACCGTTTCCCTTCTAAAGGACAGGAGGGATTTCAAGACACCAAGAATAAGTCGATTCCTTCAAACGTCCGGCTTCCTCCAGAGTTTACTGTAGAAAGACACAACACAATTCATCACAAACATGTTAACCTTTCCATCTCCTGGGTTGAATTCAACTGTTTCCTGAATTAGCGGTAATTTAAAAGGCTGGTCCTTTCCCGGGTCAAGTTCTACAAAACATTTTGCGACATCAGGCGGGTCTTGGGTCCTTGAAGAAAACACCAAGCGAAGCTGCAGCTTCTCTCAAATAAATCAGAAGAGGTTTATGTTATGAATGAAAGGAAAAAGGGGGAAACACCTCCCCAAATACAGTTCTTCATTGTCACGCCAGGAGCCAATGACCCTTTTAAAGTTGTTGGGTTTCCTGAACGAGGCTTTAAAAATATTTTATGAGGGGGAAAAGATGCTTGAGGGCCACTAAGAGAGAAATCAGGAAGGCCTATGAATGAAAACGGCCACTTTCTGCAAGGCTGCCCGTTTTCAGTGAAATGAAATCAAACGTTGTCTATTAAGTGTTGGATGCTTGTTTAGTTGGTTAATTATGCAAATGTCACCTTCGTCCTTTCCTTATCAGGATAATTTCTGACAATCTTTAAAGACTGGATAATCATCTGCCAGAGATGCTTCAAAGAATGTTGCATTGACCAGGGGATCATAGAGATGACTTCTATGGTCCAGGGGTGAAATGCTCCCGGTTCGGACCGGATCACCTGATCCGGTAGCAATGGAGGCAGGTGGTTCGGAGAACCAGTAGCAAAAATCCCTGTCCCCCGCCCCATGCCCAGCTGAGCCGCACAATCATCAGACGCTCTTTTTTTACTTTTAAAAGCATTTTTTCTACAACCTCTTTGGCTGAAAAAATGCTTTTAAAAGTAAAAAAAAAAAAGCCTCTGCTAAGTCAAATTCTAATAAATATTTATAAATTTTGGAGATTAATTTTTCTTCCTTGGTTTCCAATAATTTATCTAATCGATTTGGTTTTGGTTCTATTCCTCCTTCCTCTTGGTCTTTTCTATATCTTGTTTTTATTTGTAAATAGGGCCACCAATCTATTAAAACAAAAAAAAAGCCTCTGCCGATCAGGCAACTCAGCTGGGATCATCAGAGCCTTTTGAAAGCATTTTTTTACAACCTCTTCTCCGAAGAGGTTGTAGAAAAAAATGGTTTTAAAAGTAAAAATTTTAAAAATTGGCCACGCCCACCCAGTCACATTACCCCCCACCAAGCCACGCCCACAGAACCGGTAGTAACAAATTTTAGATTTCACCACTGCTATGGTCCCTTCCTACTCAATTCTACAGTTCTGTTTGCTCCATTACTATTATTATTGTTGTTGTTGTTGTTGTTGGGGCTGATGGTTGATATGGGTTGCTGCCAGCATCCTAGCTATCAAGCAAGTATCTTCTTAAGATGTACGATGTTCCGAGTAGCGCAGTTTTTTGCAGTTATGTTGGTGTTATTTCAGGAAGCTGCAATTTCTTGATGTATTTTGTAAAATTCTTGGACATGGTACCAAGTGCCTCGATGACAATGGGTATCACTGTTACATGTTTCATCCATAATCCATAGTTTCAGGCTGCAATATTTCATGTTTTTTTCCAGTTCTTTTTCTTTGACTCTGGCGTCTCCTGGTACAGCAATAATAAATTGTATGCTTCGGTTTTTGACAACTGTGATATCTGGCGTGTTGTGTTCCAATTGACGATCCGTCTGTATTCAAAAATCCCAGAAGATCTTCACCTTCTCATTTTCAACAACTTTTTCCACTTTATTTTCCCATGACTTTTCGGACACAGGCAAGTCATATTTTTTACATAATGACCACTGGATTAATTTAGCAAATTATTATTATTGTTGTTGTTATGTTATGTTTTTACTTATACAAATAACTCAAGGTGGTGAACATATCTATTACACTTTCCTCCTCCTATTTTCCACACAACAACAACCCTGTGTAGAGGGTTGGTGTGAGGGACAGTCACTGGCCTAAAGTCACCCAGTTAGCCTTCATGGCTAAAATGGGACTTGAACTCATGGTCTCATGCTTTCTAATCTGGTGGCTTAATCACTAGACTAGACCAAACCAAACAAGTCTAGTTCTGTTCAGCTCCTTCTATTTTCCCTACAACAACAATAACCCTGTGAAGTGGGTTGAGTGACAGGGACTGTCCCAAAGTCACCCAGTCAGCTTTCATGTATAAGGCAAGACTAGAATTCTCTGTCTCCCAGTGTTTGGTCCAGTCACCCAGCCAGCTTTCATGTATAAGGCAGGACTAGAACTCCCAGTCTCCTAGTAATTACTCCAAGGTCAACCAGTTGGCTTTTGTGTCTAAGAGAAGACTAGAATTCACTGTCTCCTAGTGTTTGGTCCAAAGTCACCTAGCCAGCTTTCATGTATAAGGCAGGACTAGAACTCCCAGTCTCCTAGTAATTACTCCAAGGTCAACCAGTTGGCTTTTGTGTCTAAGGCAAGACTAGAATTCACTGTCTCCTAGTGTTTGGTCCAAAGTCACCCAGCCAGCTTTCATGTGTAAGGCGGGACTAGAAATCACAGTCTCCTGGTGATTACTCCAAGGTCAACCAGTTGGCTTTTGTGTCTAAGACAAGACTAGAATTCACTGTCTCCTAGTGTTTTGCTCCAAAGTCACCCAGCCAGCTTTCATGTATAAGGCAGGACTAGAACTCACAGTCTCCTGGTGATTACTCCAAGGTCACCCAGCTGGCTTTCGTGTCTAAGGCAAGACTAGAATTCACTGTCTCCTAGTGTT
This sequence comes from Pantherophis guttatus, assembly GCF_059756535.1. NCBI lineage: Eukaryota > Metazoa > Chordata > Lepidosauria > Squamata > Colubridae > Pantherophis > Pantherophis guttatus. Next base: position 11,189,457 of record NC_142065.1, read on the forward strand.
TTGCTCCAAAGTCACTCAGACAGATTTCACGCATAAGGCAGGACTAGAATTCACCGACTCCTGATTTCTAGGCCAGCACCTTAACTCCTAGACCAAACTGGCTTTGATTCAGCAAGGATTTCTATCTCCAATCCCACGTCATAGTCCTCTTGGCCTCTCCCCGGGGTTTCCATCCAATGTTCTCCTCCAGCCGTAAAAACGAACCGTTGCAGCAATGCAGAAATGATTGACACTTTCAGGGTCTCCCCTGGAGCCCAACCAATTATGGCTTGATAAATGAGCCGAGGTCCATGTAAACGGTCTGGATCGCCTCCTGGCCAACCCCTGGCAGTCCAGCCGGCTACACGGAAGGAGGTCAGGCTGGGTTCGTTGCATCGCTGGCTCTCCCCGTCCAAGTCTCCGAAAGTGCTTGGCGCATGAGTGGCGCTCCGGCAAGCCAGGCCAGCACGGTTGGGCTGCGGAGCCCATATGGCTTTAATGTTTATAAGCTCATCTTTTGGCACACGATATTTCAGCAGCGTGTCCAAACACAGCACATTGACATATCGTGTTATTTATGCAAAGGGACGATTTCAAAGTGTTTCTCTAACCCTTTCGGCTGCCAGCAACAGAGACTGAAATTAAGGGACGCCTTTCCCCCCTCCAGGCAGAAGCTGTTCTGCTGCAGCCTCCGGTTCCCAAAGGATCCACTTCTTTTCACGATTTAGAGGAAGAAAACACAGCAGACCATTTCAAATGCGTGGGCAGGAAATCCTTGGGGTTTTCTTGACGTCTGCAAAGCCGAGTGCGTGCAAACTTCATTTTCCAATTTCAGAGTGCTGATATTCTTCCTTAGCCTGAAATGTGTGCAATGAAAAGGAATACCCTACACAGGTTTTGCACTGTATTTTTTGCAGGCACTGATCTACTCATGTATTTTTGCAGACACCAGTCTACTCATTTGTTTTCTTTTAACACTGATCAGCTGTAGGGCAGCCCTTTGAAGCCCCACGGCAAGAGTTTAAACAGTTTTTTTCCCTCTAGCCATCAGCTGGGACTCAGGAGGCAGCAATAGATTGGGGGTGGGGCCAAATAAAAGGTAAGAATAATGTGGGGGGTGGGGGGCGCGAGGGAGCATGGGGGGCAGAACCGGTTTAGTGACATCATATCGTCACTGCTACCAGCTCGGGAGAACCGGGCCAAACCAGGAGGAACCCACCACTGGCCTATTCAGTCCATAGGCCTTCATCACTATGCCTTCATAATGGTAAAGGATGGCTTCATTTTAGAATATTAGAGGATTTATTTCAGGGCCTGATCAAACCAGTAGGCTGTATCAGATACTAATAACAAATTAGTCACCACCAACCATCAGCAGTCATTGCAAGAAGGCTCTTGAGTCCTAATGGACAATCGCTTAAATATGAGCCATCAGTGTAGCAGCCGCCGCGAAAAAAGCCAATTCAATCCTAGGCTGCATTGAGAGAGGCATAGAATCAAGATTATTTGACGTGTTAGAATTACTTTATAATGCCTTGGTAAGGCCACGCTTGGAACATTGCATCCAGTTTTGGTCACCAGGATATAAAAAAGATGTTGAGACTCTAACAAGAGTGTAGGGAAGAGCAACAAAGATGACTTGCGGGACCGCCTATTACCACCAATAGTCTCCCACTGGCCGGTACACTCTCATAGAGAGGGGCTCCTCCGGGTGCCGTCTGCCAAACAATGTCGACTGGCAGCCCCCAGGGGGAGAGCCTTCTCTGTGGGGGCACCTACTATCTGGAATGAGCTCCCCCCGGAGATACGGAGGATCCGGGATCTGCACACTTTCCGCCGCGCTCTAAAGACCTTTTTATTTCACCAGGTGGGCCTGGCCTAACTTTCTCTCTCTTTTAAAACAATTTTAATATTTTAATATTTTTAATATTTTTAATATTCAAAGTCTAAATTTGTTTTAAATTGATTGGGGTTTTAATCTGTCTGGGCCAAACTATTTAATTCAATTTTATTTCTACTTTTTAAATTTTGTATGTATGTATTTTATTGTTGGCTGTTCACCGCTCTGAGTCCTTCGGGAGTAGGGCGGTATACAAATCAAATAAAAGTAAAAAGTAAAAGTAAAGATTAGGGGACTTTGGGCTGGAATTGGGTATGTCTAGTTTAACTGTAACTTTGTTGCTTGTATCCTTACGATTTATATTGATATTGTTTCCTGAATGCTTATTTGTACCCTATGACCATCATTAAGTGTTGTACTTTATGATTCTTGATGAACGTATCTTTTCTTTTATGTACACTGAGAGCATATGCACCAAAGACAAATTCCTTGTGTGTCCAATCACACTTGGCCAATAAAGAATTCTATTCTATTCTATTACTGAAAAGAAGGACTAGAGATGACATGATAGCAAACTTCTAATATTTGAAGGGCTGCCACAAAGAAGATGGAGTCAAGCTGTTCTCCAAAGCACCTGAAGGCAGGACACGAAGCAATGGATGGAAACTAATCAAGGAGAGAAGCAACGTAGAACTAAGGAGAAATTTCCTGACAGTGAGAACAATTAATCAGTGGAACAACTTGCCTCCAGAAGTTGTGGGTGCTCCATTACTGGAGGTTTTTAAGAAGAGATTGGACAGCCAATTCAAAACGGTATAAGGTCTCCTGCCTCAGCAGGGATTTGTACTAGAAGATCTCCAAGGTCCCTTCCGACTCTTATTATTCTGTAATAATGGTTTGAGAGAAGAAGAGAGTTTATTTTTCAAATGTATATCCTATCACAACCATGGAAGAATGTTGGGGACTCTCAACCAGTGGTGGGTTGCCCCCGGTTCGGACCGGTTTGCCAGAACCGGTAGTAAAACTGGCAGAAGGCTCCTCCCACTGACTCAGACATCATCATAGGTGATCTGTGCACGTGCAGAAGAGCATGTGCAGGCACGATGCAAACTGGTAGTAAAGGTAAGTAGAACCCACCCCCTGCTCTCAACAATAAATGAAACATAATAATGCATCAGAAAATTTCAACAATGGATAAAAACAAATACTACTGCTTGGAAATGTAGGCAGTAGCTACAACATCTTAATCTAGTGATCTTGATAAAGCAGAATAATTGTAGCTCAGGGTTAAAATGAAATCAATAGACACATAGACATAAACATCTACATATGGTGCAAAAGAGACAATCAACAAGGCAAAAAGGGAACAAAAAAGACCAAAACACGCCCCCACCAGCAATCAACATGCAGATGGAGCATAGATTAACCGCAAGATTAACATCAGACCAAAACAATCAAGAAGTAAACAATACCCCAATCAAGGAACTGTCAAACAAGCTAACAGTAAACAGCCCAACCGAAGAATCTCCAAGACCAACCCCACCAACGCTGACAGGGCAAGCCACGAGAATACAAATTGAGAGCAAACCCCCTTCTTTACTACACTGATAATGTTACCTTCATTGGGTAATGAAACATCTGTAAGAAAACCACCAAGCTCAGACAACACCAAGGATCCCTCATTTCAAGCCTGAGCTACAAATATTCTCTTTTTTGGTAAGATTAATTACGTTCACCATTTTGATAGAAAGTCCTGGCTTATATGTGCATATATACTTTCTTTCTTTCTTTCTTTCTTTCTTTCTTTCTTTCTTTCTTTCTTTCTTTCTTTCTTTCTTTCTTTCTCTCTCTCTCTCTCTCTCTCTCTTTCCCTCTCTCATTCTCTCTCTCTCTCTCTCTCTCTCTCTCTCTCTCTCTCTCATTCTCTCTCTCTCATTCTGTCTCTCTCTATTCTCTCTCTTTTTCTCTCTCATTCTTTCTCTCTCATTCTCTCTCATTCTCTCTCTTTCTCATTCTCTCATTCTCTCTCTCATTCTCTCTCTCTCTCATTTTCTCCCTCATTCTCTCTCTCTCATTCTCTCTCTCATTCTCTCTCTCATTCTCTCTCTTTCTCTCTTTCTCTCTCTCATTCTCTCTTTCATTTTCTCTCTCATTCTCTTTCCCTCTCATTCTCTTTCTTTTTTCTCTCTCTCTCTCATTCTCTCTTTTCCCTCTCATTCTCTCTCTCTCATTCTCTCTCATTCTTTCTTTCTCTCTCTCTCTCTCTCTCTCTCTCATCCCCCCCCTCTCTAAAAGCTGGTAAATTTGATTAGATGTTCCTTGTGGTTTCTCTCAACTACAGATAGTCCTCCACTTACAACAGTTCATTTAGTGACTGTTCAAAGTTTCAAGGGCACTGAAAAAAGTGATTTATGACTGTTTTTCACACCTGAAAAAAAAAATCATTTCCATGGTCACGTGATCAAAATTCAGACCCGTGGCAACTGACTCATATTTATGACGGTTGCAGTAGGGGCATGTGATCCCTTTTTGCCACCTTCTGGCAAGCAAAGTCAATGGGGAAGCCAGATTCACTTAACAACCGTGTTGCTAACTTAACAACTGCAGCGATTCACTTAACAACGGTGGCAAGAAAGGTCGTAGAATGGAGTAAAACATCCTTAACAAATACCTCACTTAGCAACAGGAATGTTGGGCTCAATTGTGGCCGAGGATTACCCTTGATTCGAAAAAAAAAAAAATCAGGCAAAACCACAATCTGGGAAATAAACATTTATTTCCATGACAGTATCCTCTAAGCTTCCTACCAAATGCAATTAATTGTACAAACATGGCAAGTCCCTCTGTGTGTACTGATGACCACACAGCTGTCAGAGTAAACAATAGCAATGTGTGTGTGTGTGTGTGTGTGTGTGTGTGTGTGTGTGTGTTTGAATGTATATATAGCCCCTGGATACTAATTTGCCAGGAATGTTTTTCAGCTTGTAGATGAAAAGGTCATATGTAGTCAAGAGGCATGGAGCTGTCTAGTTAGGTATGATGGAGAGTCTATATTTAGCCCAAAAACACTGAACTTCTGAAGAAAAAGCAGTCACACTACATGCTTACAACTGCTTTTGTTGTTTTACGTATACAGAATATAGAATAGTTAGTCATGGGACAGCAGTGTGCGGCGGCAGCCAAAACAGCTTAATGCAATCCTGAGTTTTATAAACAGAGGCATAGAATCAAAATCACATGAAGTATGAGTACCGCTTTATAAAGCCTTAGCAAGGCCAGGTGCAACTGGATGCAGGTGCAACTGGATGCACCTGGAATCCTGCATCCAGTTTTGGTCCCCACGTTACAACAAAAAAGATACTGAGACTTTAGAAAAAGTGCAAAGAAGAGCAACTAAGAAGATTAAAGACCTGGAGACTAAAATATATTTATTTTTTACTTTATTTTTTTTATTTTTTAAATTTATATACCGCCCTTCTCCCCGAAGGGACTCAGGGCAGTGAACAGCCGAAAATTAAAATAACATACAATATAAAAGTTAAAATAACTAAAAATAAATTAAATTAATCGGCCTCCCAATTTAAAACCCCAAGCTATACAATTAAAAAACTAACCCATAAAACCTATTCAGGCCAGGCCGGTTTTCTGAAATAAAAACGTCTTCAGGGGCTTACGGCAAGTGCAGAGATCCGGAATCAGTCGTATTCCGGGACGTAGCTCGTTCCAGAGGGCAGGTGCTCCCACAGAGAAAGTTCTCCCTGAAGAACAGTTGGAGGATTTGGGCTTGGCTAGTCCAGAGAAAAGAAGGACTAAGAGGAGACGTGATGGCAGTATTCCAGTATTTGAGAGGCTGCCACAAAGAAGAGGGGGGGTCAAATTATTTTCAGTTAAATATAAGGTAAGGAGTGGAGGAAAGCACCACTGGAAAACAGCTGAAAAGCCGTTATCCAGATAAAAATAAACCTAGGAGAAGTGAAGGAGAAAATGTTGGAAAGCAGTTAAAACCAAACTGTGATCCAGCCAACATAAGTTAGGATTGGAGGAACATCCCTGGAAACCAGTAAATTAAGCTGCAATCTAGCCAAAATAAAATTAGGAGGAGTGAAGGAGATATCTTTGAAGAATAGTTACTGATTTTGAAATGTTTTTTTAAGAGAGGAATACAATATTATATGTTGATTATTAGATGTGATTTAAAAGAAACTGACTTGATTTGAGTCTTGGAAGTAAGGAGAATATATGAAATACTGATTGTTAAAATGATAAATGAATATTATAAAGAGCTGTTTAGATTTGAAGTTTAAGATTTAGGGTGATTACATAATAGAATGTTAAATGTTGGAATAAGATGTTAGAGTGAATGATAAAAATTGGGTTTAGACTTGTTTTTTTTTCCTTTCTTTTCTTTTTTCTTTAAGATGTTAATTTGGAATTTATACTTATTTTACACCAGACCAAACTTTTGCTCTAAAAAGATGTTGTTTTATGTGAAAAATAAATTTTAAAAAATTTCAAAAAAAAAAAAAAAAGGAGAAATTTCCTAACAGTGAGGTCAATTAGTGAGCCTGGATAGCTCTGCAGACTAAAGCACTGTAATTTAACACCAGCTGTCTGCAATTCAAGTAAGTTCAAATCTTGCCAGGCTCAAGGTTGACTCAGCCTTCCATCCTTTCTAAGGTAGGTAGATTAAGGACCCAGTGTGTGGGGGCAATAAGATGACTTTGTATAAAATATACAAAAGTATGAAGGCTATTGCTTAACGCACTGTAAGCCGCCCTGAGTCTCCGGAGAAGGGCGGCATATAAATCAATTTTTTTAAAAAAAATAGCCGGAGGAAGAGCTTGCCTTCAGAAATTGTGGGTGTTTCATCACTGGAGGCTTTTAAGAAGAGACTGGATAGTCACTTGTCTGAAACAGTATAGGTTCTCCTGCTTGAGCAGGAGGCTGGACTAGAAGACCTCCAAGGTCCCTTCCTGCTCCGATTGATTGATTGATTGAATAGAAGAGTAGGAAGTCCTTGGAGGTCTCTAGTCCAGCAGTCCCCAACCTTTCTGGTTTTGTGGACTGGCGGCAGCGGGGGAGGGGAGAGGGGATGGTTCCCCGTGAGTGCCACCACTTGCACAAATGCAACTTCACACGTTTGCGCGCTTGACCACTGCTTGCGTGGCCCGGTTCCCAATGGGCCACAGACCAGGAAACCCCTGTTCTAGTCCAACCCCCTGCTGAAGAAGAAGAAGACCCTATGCCATTCCAGACAGTCTCTTCTTGAAAAGCTCCAGTGATGGAACACTCACAATTTCTGGAGTTCTTGTACTTCTGGATCATGGACTTTGGATAACGTTAGCCTCAGCAACTGACCCCAGCAAAGTTTCTTGCTTTGTCCACTTGGTCCATCTCCAGGCCACCCTCCTGTACTCTGAGTAGCAGAAACTTAACAGAAAGTTTCATCTGCTTCTCTCTCTCTCTCTCTCTCTCCCTCTCTCTTTCTCTCTCTTTCCCTCTCTCCCTCCCTCCCTCTCCCTCTGTCTCTCATTCTCTCTCTCTCTTTCCCTCTCTTTCTCATTCTCTCTCATTCTCTCTCTCATTCTCCATCTCCCTCTCTCTCCCTTTCCCTCTCTCCCTCTCTCTTTCTCTCTTTCCCTCTCTCCCTCCCTCTCCCTCTGTCTCTCATTCTCTCTCTCTTTCCCTCTCTCTTTCCCTCTCTTTCTCATTCTCTCTCATTCTCTCATTCTCCATCTCCCTCTCTCTCCCTTTCCCTCTCTCCCTCCCTCTCTCTCTCTTTCTCTCTCTTTCTCATTCTCTCATTCTCTCTCTCATTCTCCATCTCTATCCCCCTCCCTCTCACTCTTTCTCCCTCCCTCTCTCATTTTCTCTCTCATTCTCTCTCTCTCCCTCTCTTTCTCTCTCATTCTCTCTCTCATTCTCCATCTCCCTCTCTCTCTCTTTCACTCTCTCCCTTTCTCCCCTCCTTCTCTCCCTCCCTCCCTCTCTCATTCTCTCTCTCATTCTCTCTCTCTCTTTCCCCTTTCTTCCTCTCTCATTCTCTTACTCATTCTCATCTCTCTCTCCCTTTCCCTCTCCTTCTCTCTCTTGCTCTCTCATTCTCTCTTTCTCATTCTCTCTCTTTCCCCTCCCCATTCTCTCTCTCTCTCTCTCTCATACACACACACAAACACACACACACACAAACACACACAATTAGAAAAGATAAGGACTGCAAGAGGATCCTCTAGTCTAGTTACAAGAAAGGTCAGGCTTTGACCACTGAGTGAGTTATTATCTCTTGTGATCAGCTGAAATTGCAGTGGGAAATTATCCTGTTAATGGAAGGAAATTCAACAGAAGGCTCCCTCTACCGAGTGGTTCCAAAAACACTCCCAAACAGTGAAAGAGAAACCAACCGGCCTACAATGGCGCAAGTGTGATTTTTTTAAAATTATAACTCCTACAAAGGTTGGCCACCTCCAGTAGATCACTTCTCCAGAGCTTTTCCTCCAAATAACCAGGTTCTAAGAACAATTAGAACACCACAATTGCTGTCTCTGCGTGCGCTGAAAGCAAGTGATCCAGGTGGCTTTCTTTCTGACAATTAATACCCTATAAAGGTAGTCAGTCCTTGACTTACAACTATTCATTTAGCAACTGTTTGAAGTTACAGCAGCCCTGGAAAAATGACTTATGACCAGTTTTCACACTTATGACTGTTCAGTGGTGGGTTTCAATTTTTTTTACTACCGGTTCTGTGAGCGTGGCTTGGTGGGCATGCATGGTTTGATGGGCGTAGCTTGGTGAGCGTGGCAGGGGAAGGATACTGTAAAATCTCCATTCCCTCCCCAATCCAGGGGAAGGATACTGTAAAATCCCCATTTCCTCCTGATCAACTGGGACTTGGGAGGCAGAGAATAGCTGGGGGTGGGGCCAGTCAGAAGTGGTATTTACCGGTTCTCCGAACTACTCAAAATTTTCACTACCGGTTCTCCAGAACTGGTCCAAACCTGCTGAAATCCACCTCTGTGACTGTTGCATCATCCCTGAGATCACATGATCAAATTCAGATGCTTGACAACTGGTTCATATTTATGATGGTTGCAGTGTCCCAAGATCATATGATCCCCTTTTGCGACCTTCTGGCAATGGGGGAAGCCAGATTCACTTAACCATGTTGCTAAAAGTCTGTAGAGATTCTCAGTCAGCCAGGTCCTGGTTCTCCCAAAGGTGCTTTTTTCAGGAGGCAACTGGACTTTCTTGTTTTTTCTTTGAAGACGTTTCCTTTCTCATCCAAGAAGCTTCTTCAGCTCTGACAGGATAGTGGGGAATGGAAGGATTTATACTCCTTGCAGACAGCTGGTCATCTGCATCCTTTTAGAGGATCCTTGAAGGTGTGGAAGTAGGAATGGATTTCCAGAGAGAGAATTGTGGACTACAGGAACCAGGGGCACAACTTGGGTGACCCTAAGGACACAGATAAACCTCCAAGAGCTTCAACGACCCTCTAAAACAGGGGTCACCAACCTTTCGGACCTCAGGGACCACTAAATTCATAACTTTCAATCCCGCGGACCACTAATATGAATTAGTGATGGGATGGGGTCCTTCAGGCACTTAGCATGGGCCACCTGTTAGCAAAGAGAAGCGCCCCAGGTCAACCCTAGCTTTGTTGTCCATTGCAGCTAAGAATCTCAAATACGACCAAGAATGAGTTTTTGTCTTGTAGCCAGCCTGGGCACTAGATCACCGCCACCCCACTCTGAAAACTCTCTCTCTCAAGGAGCCCGGCTGAAGTTTCGTGCACCGCTGACTGAAGCACCTGGATTCCCAAGGAGGGAGGGAGAAGCTGGAGCTACTAAACAGGCAGCCAAGCTAAATGCCTGAAGGACCCCATCCCATTAGCGAGTGGGATTAATTACTTTGGCAGGCCGTATCTGGCCCAGGGGCCATAGTTTGAGGATCCCTGACAGTGCAATATAAAAAATGCAAAAATGCAAAGATTTTTCTGTGGACCACCAAAAATTTCTCACGGACCACCAGTAGTCCATGGACCACCACTGCTCTAAAAGTCTGTTGGTGGCTTGGTTTTCCTATTATTATTATTTTTTTTAGCAACACGTGGAAGGGATTTGCTTGTCCTCACCAATGGGTTTTGTTTGCAACTTCTGTGACTTGGTTAGTTTCCATTCATTGCTTCTTGTCCTGCCCTCAGGTGCTTTGGATAATAACTTTTTTTTTTAATTTGATTTATATGCCACCCTTCTCCGGAGACTCAGGGAGGCTTACAATGTGCTCAGCAATAGCCTTCATCCTTTTGTATATTTATACAAAGTCAGCTTATTGCCCCCACAACTGGGTGCTCAACTTGACTCAGAGGTGAAATCCAGCAAATTCTGACAGGTTCTGGAGAACTAGTAGCGGAAATTTTGAGTAGCTCAGAGGCAAATAACACCTCTGGCTAGTCCCACAGTGGGGTGGGAATGGAGATTTTGCAATATCCTTCCCCCAGTAGTGGGGAGGGAATGGGAATTTTGCAGTATCCTTCCCCTGGAGTGGGGTGAAATGGAGATTTTGCAGTATCCTTCCTCTGCTACGCCCACCAAGCCACACCACACCCACCAAGCCATGCCCACAGAACCAGTAGAAAAAAATTTGAATTTCATCACTGGTTTGACTTCCTCTTCTTTGTGGCAGCCCCTGAGATATTGGAACACTGCTATCATGTCTCCCCTATTCCTTCTTTTCATTAAACTAGACGTACTCAGTTCCTGCAACCGTTCTTCATATGTTTTATCCTGCAGTCCCCTAATCATCTTTGTTGCTCTCCTCTGCACTCTTTCTAGAGTCTCAACATATTTTTTACATCGTGGTAACCAAAACTGAATGCAGGATTCCAAGTGTGGCCTTACCAAGGCATTATAAAGTGGTATTAACACTTCACGTGATCTTGATTCTATCCCTCTGTTTATGCAGCCTAGAACTGTGTTGGCTTTTTTGGATGCTGCTCCTCACGTCTATGAGCATAAAAAGCTTTCCTTGAGCGGAATTCAACTTTTGGGGTTCACATGGACAGGTCCACACAGTTTATTTGGTGGCAGCACCGAAATGATTTCCCATTGCCTTTTTTCCCAAAATGACTTTCCAGCTTCCCAGTCTAGCTGGCAGCTTAGAATGACAAGAAATGTGTGTTTTCACAATGATAGAACACATAATATTGACCTTTGTTATTGAATGGAATGAATCATTCAGGAGGCTATTTAAAATGCAAACATGGTTCAAGGGTTTATTATCGCCAGCAGACACAGAGAAAGAGACATGCGTGCACAGAGGGAATACTGGAGACATAGCAACTTCAGACAGACTTCATTAATTAGCTTGTATCTGGGGTATCTCTGAATTGGCTTTCCCTTCCTTGCTTTGAATCAGACAGCCCTACACCACCTCCGTTGTACGTAGGAGTCATTTCAAAGCAGACTTTTATCCCAATCGCCTTTTCAGAGGAAATGTTTCAGCTAATAAAAGGTCCCTAAAGCTTATTCAATTAATCAGAATATAGCTCAAAGGAACCTTGGAGGTCTTCTAGCCCAACCCCCTGCTCAGGCAGGAAACCCTATATCTGTGATGGTGAACCTATGGCACGCGTGCCACAGGTGGCATGCAGAGCTTTCTCTGCAGGCACGCCGGCCGTCGCCCCAGCCCAGCTCCACCATGCACGCCTACGTGCCCCCCGCTAGCCAGCTGGTCTTTGGGTCTCTGCCGTGCATGCGCGGGGGTGGGGCGCATGTGCGGGGGGCACTTGCATTGCATTTGGGGGGTTCATGTGTGTGCCCCCCATGCCTGTTTTGGGCCTGGAAAGCCTCCTGCACCAATCTGGAAGCCAAAATAGGGCGTAGGGGTGCCGCTCGAGGGCCCCCCTCCACCCTGTGCCCTGTTTTGGGCCTGGAAGGCCTCCTGAACTAATCTCGGGCATGGGAGGGGCGGGGCCAGTGGTGGGATTCAGCCAGTTCGCACCACTTCAGGATAACCGGTTGTTAACTTTCTGAGCAGTTTGGTGAACTGGTTGTTGGAAGAAATCATTAGGGCAGAGAACCGGTTGTTAAATTATTTGAATCCCACCATTGGCCGGGGCGCATGTATGGAGTACACATTGCATTTTGGGGGTTCAGACACACATTCATGCATTCATGCACATGCACAGATGCTTTGGGCACTCGGCACCAAAAAGGTTAACCATCACTGCCCTATATCATTTCAGACAAATGGTTGTCCAATCTCTTCTTAAAAGCTTCCAGTGTTGAAGAATTCACAACTTCTGGAGGCAGGTTGTTCCACTGGTTAATTGATCTAACTATCAGGAAATTTCTCCTTAGTTCTAGGTTGCTTCTTTCCTTGATTAGTTTCCATCCGTTGCTTCTTGTCCTGCCTTCAGGTGCTTTGGAGAATAGCTTGACTCCCTCTTCTTTGGGGCAGCCCCTGAGATATGAGAACACTGCTATCATGTATGTCCTTCTTTTCATTAAACTAGACATACCCAATTCCAGCAACTCTTCTTTATATGTTTTAGCCTCCAGTCATCTGGAACTTTGATGCTATATATGTTGGTGGCACCAAGATTATGCACAAAAATGGAAGGACGCTTTGATTCGCACCATGGACCAAAGGCTGAGAAGTTTATGGAGGTAGAAGAGATGGGTAAACTGTCTGCTTTGATTAAAGGAAAAAAAAACAAATATTTTTGTTTCTACTTGGAAACCGCTTCTGGATTTTGTACTTGAGGTGGGAAAAAAATGAAACTTTGATTTTGGGTTTTACCGATTAGATAGGTTTGTTGTTATAGAAATGGCTAGTTTATACTATTACGGAAAAATAAAACGTTGAGGTTTGATGTTATTATTTTATTCTACGGCACCAAAGGAAGTCAGGAATCAATGCCTTTTTTTTCTTTTTTCCCCTTTTTCCCACACTTTTCCCTTCCCTCTTCCCTCCCCTATTTTTCCTACTATCTTCTTTTGAATTTTCTGCATCTTATACTGTTACTACATAAATAAAATAAAAACTTTGGAAGAAACAAAAAATAAAGTCATGCTCTAGAGCAGTGTTTCTCATCCAAGACATCATCTTGAAGCTTTGTGGACTTTCATTCTGGGAGTTGAAGTCCACACAGCTTAAAGATGCTGAGTTTGAGAAATGACAGCTGTAGCGTTTTCTGTCAACTCATGGATAGTTGAAATGCTCTTTGAATCAGCATTGGAGCAAGGCCTTCTTATCTCATAAAGGGAAATGTCTTGTAAAATCATTGAGCTACTTTGCTGAAGATTGGATGGGACAACTTCACATTGGCCTAGAGATTAAAACGTATGAAGAACAGTTGCAGGAGTTGAGTTTGGTTAGTCTAGAGAAAAGAAGGACTAAGAGGTGACATGATAGGAGTATTATCACCTTTAAAGCGCTCCATGGCATAGGACCCGGGTACCTTCGAGACCGACTTCTGCCACCAATAGCCTCCCACCGGCCAGTTCGCTCCCACAGAGAGGGTCTCCTCAGGGTGCCATCGGCCAAGTTATGTCAGCTGGCGACACCCAGGGGGAGGGCCTTCTCTGTGGGAGCCCCAGCCCTGTGGAATGAACTGCCCCCGGAAATACGTAAGATCTCCGACCTCCGGGTGTTTCGCTGCACACTGAAGACCCTGTTGTTCCGCCAGGCCGGGCTATCAATATAATAATTTTAAATTGGGGTATTTTAAATTTTCGGGGTTTTAAACCGGGCCAAATCTATTTAATTATTTTAATTTTTAATCATTGTTTTGTCTTGTGTTTTTAAATTGGCTGTACACTGCCCTGAGTCCTTCGGGAGAAGGGCGGTATAGAAATAAAATATTACTATTATTATTATTATTATTATTATTATTATTATTATTATTATTATTATTATTATTTATTGGTTAATCTTTAGTGAGATTCACAGCCTTTGAGGCTGGTTAATAGCTCAGCAGCTCGAGTCCTAACCAAGGACCTAGGAACTGTTAAGGTATCGTCGGAGGATGTAAGCTGTTCCGAGTAAGGTGGTTTTTTGTAGAGTCAAAATGTTCAAGTCTGGCAAATTTAGAATTTCTAAATAGCGGGGTAACCCTTTGGGTATTGCTCCGAGGGCTCCAATTACAATCGGGACAACACACGATTTCTTTTTCCACAGTCGCTCAACTTCAATTTGTAAGTCCCGGTACTTTGTGATTTTTTCTTGCTGCTTATCTTCAATTCGTGCATCACCAGGTATTGCAATGTCAATGAACCATACTTTTTTCTTTTCAACTATTGTTATGTCAGGTGTGTTGTGGACCAAGTGCCTGTCAGTCTGAATCCTAAAGTCCCACAAGATCTTGAGTTTCTCATTCTCTAAAACTTTCTCAACCTGATGTTCCCAGTGGTTTTTGCTGTACTCAAATCCAAACTTCTGGCACAATTTCCAGTGAATGATTTTAGCAACACGGTCATGGCGTTGTAGGTAGTCAGTTTGTGAAATTTTGCTGCACCCACTGATCAGGTGGTCGACTGTCTCATCTTTCTCATTGCAGAGGCGGCATTTGCTGTTGGTGGTAACATGTTGATGATTATTATTATTATTATTATTATTATTATTATTATTATTATTATTATTATTATTATTATTATTCCGGTATTTGAGAGGCTGCCACAAAGAGGAGGGGGGCCAATTTGTTTTTCAAAGCACCAGAAGGGCAGGACAAGAAACAATAGATGGAAACTAATCAAGGAGAGAAGCAACCTGGAATTGAGGAGAAACTTCCTAACAGTGAGGTCAATGAACCAGTGGAACAGAAGTTGCCTTCAGAAATTGTTGGGGCTTCATCACTGGAGGTTTTTAAGAAGAGACTGGACAGCCACTTGTCTGAAATGGAATAGGATCTCCTGCTTGAGCAGGGGGTTGGACTAGAAGACCTCCAAGGTCCCTTCCAGCTCTAATCTGATTGATCAGATTGAATGATTGATTGGCTCTCTTGCTGCTTTTTCCAATAAACTTCCACAATAAAACTGTCACCATTACAGCCTCTACCGCATTGGAAGATTGGTAACAGAACTCAACAATGATTGTTCCCAGCCAGGAAAAACATCATAAAATTAAACTTTATGTCTTTAGGCTAAGTGCTGGCAACAATACTAGGTCTGGAGACAATGAGGGAGCCATTGTGTAAGCCTGCCTGTGTCAGGAGCTTCAGCGGCACCTGATTTGCACACCGTCACCACCACACAGGCACAAAATAGGCCTAATTCATGATCAAGGCTCCACTATTGTACTGTTGTCCAGATTTTCTTCAGCAAAGCAATCTCTTGGCAGCAAAACATCAGACTGTCCAGCAATTCAAAGTAAAGTAAAGTAAAGTAAAGTAAAGTAAAGTAAAGTAAAGTAAAGTAAAGTAAAGTAAAGTAAAGTAAAGTAATAAAATAAATTTTAAAAAATAGAACAAAATAAAACAAAAAAATTAAAATAAAATAAAGTAAAATAATAAAATAAAATAAATTTAAAAAAACAAAACAAAACAAAACAAAAAATAAATAAATAATAAAATACGGTAAAATAAAACAAAACAAAACAAAACAAAACAAAACAAAACAAAACAAAACAAAACAAAACAAAACAAAACAAAGTTATCCACTTACAACAGTTTACTTAGTGACCATTTACTTAGTTACAATGGCACTGGAAAAAGGGTCTTATGACCGTTTTTCACACTTACGACCATTATAGCATCCTCATAGTCACGTGATCAAAATTCAGATGCTTAGCAACTGACTCATATTTATGACGGTTGCAGCATCCCGGGATCATTTTGTGACCTTCTGACAAACAAACTCAATGGGGAAGCCAGATTCATTTAACAACTGTGACAAGAAAGTCCGTTAAATTGGGGCAAAATTCACTTCATAAATGTCTCATTTAGCAACAGAAATTTGGGGGTCAATTGTGGTTCCCAAAAAGGGATGAGCGGGGCGGGGCTTCTGGAGACCAAAAATGGCCGTATTCGGTGTATAAGATGCACCAACATTTCCACCCTCTTTTAGGGGAGGAAAACTGTGTCTTATACTCCAAAAAATACGGTATATTTGCCTTCATTCATGATCATGTTTTGCCTTTTAAATAGACCTTTGCAATTGGAGTTGACTCCCAACCAATTAGAAACATGCATACAGTAATAAAATTAAAGCAGCAATCAATAAAATAATGTAATATAACAATAAAATAGTAGTCACAGAAGTAACTCTGGCACCAGAAACAGTTAATAGCTGCAACGATTACATTTCAAAGGTTCTTTGAAAAGTTGCATGTAGAAGGAAGCATGTTCAGTAGGAAAAACTGGGGCCCTCCTTCCTCCATGTTACTTTTAAGGAAGTCCTTAAAAGTGATCTCAGCCACAGCAGCATGAATGTGAGTCAGAGAAAATCAAAAATGGAAGGCAAAAGACAAAAAGAAAGACAGAAAGTGGAAGGAAGGAAGGCAGAAGACAAGAGAAGGAAGACAGAAGAAAGAACCAAGTCAGAAAATGGAAGAAGGAAAAAAGAAAACAGAAAGGAAATAAGGAAGAAGGAATGACAGAAGATGGAAGAAGGGAGAAGAAAGACGGGAGAAGGAAAACCGAATATGACAGATGAAAGGAGGAAGTCAGAAGATAGAAGAAAAAAGATGAAAGACAAGATGTAAGAAAGAAGATAGAAGGGGAGAGAAGGAAGATGGGATGACAGAAGATGGAAGAGGAAAGAAGGAGAACAGAAGATGGAAGAAAGAAAATAGAAGGAAGAAGGGAGAGAAGATGAAAAAAGGAAGATGAAAGAAGAAAGATAGAAGACAGAATTGACAAAAGGATGATGGAACAAGAAAGAAGGGAGACAGGAGGAAAATAGAAGACAGAAAGGAAAGAAAGAAGGTGGGATAACAAAAGATAGAAGAAGAAAGATGGAAGAAGAAAGAAGGAAAACAAAGGATGGAAGAAGGAAGAAGGAAAACAGAAGATGGAGGGAGAAAGAACACAGAAAGGGAAAGAAGGAAGACAGGTTGCCAGGTGATCGAAGAAGACAGAAGAGGAAAGAAGGAAGATGGAAGAAGGAAGAAGGAAGACAGGAAAGAAGAAAAATGGTAGAAGAAAGAAGGAAAACAAAAGATGGAAGAAAAAAGAACACAGAAGGGAAAAAGGAAAGATGGTAGAAGAAAGAAGATGGAAAATGGAAGGAGAAAGAACACAGAAGGGGAAAGAAGGAAGACAGGATGACGGAAGATAAAAGAAAGAAGTCAGAAAATGGAAAAAGAAAGAAGACAGAAGAGGAAAGAAAAAGGATGGTAGAAGAAGACAAGGAATAATGGATGCAAACAACAAAGAGAGATTCTACCTAGAAATAAGGAGAAATTTTCTGACAGTGAGAACAATCAATCAATGGAACAGAAGTTGCCTTTGGAAGTTGTCGGAGCTTCATCACCGGAGGCTTTCAAGAAGAGACTGGACTGCCATTTGTCAGAAATGGTGTAGGGTCTCCTGCATGGGTGGGGGGTTGGACTAGATGACCTACAAGGTCCCTCCCAACTCTGTTAATCTGTATAAAAAGAAGAAAGTTGGAGAATGGAAGAAGGAAAGTGAGGAGGCCGTACAACATGTAGAACGAATATAGCCCGTATTTGCAAAAATACACGACCAAAAAACGAAGCCAAACAGAGCCCCTTCGGAGGGGAGAGGAAGATTGGCAGAGGGCAAATACACTCTCACGCTTCCCTGTCTCCGGCAAGCTTCGCCTGTTATCTGCCTTGCACAATAAAGATTATGAAAGAGTTCTGCAATATTTATAGGGGCACTCAATTAATTACAAACACTCGATTGTAAGCAGAAAACCTCTCTCCTAGAATTACATCTCTTTTCTTTTGAGGGCCGCTCTTTTTCATGATAAAACCTTGGTTTCACAAAAGCCTCTCAGAATGAAATGTGTAGCATTTGCAAGGAAGCTAGTACAGGTCCCCTGCGTCAGCAGGCAGGGGGTTGGACTAGATGACCTCCGAGCTCCCTTCCAACTCTGTTACTGATTCTAAAGCCACAGGCAGCAAGTGCAAAGGGGCCATAACCAGGGATGGGCTCCTGGAGGTTCATCACGGTTCAGGCGATCCTCTAGGCAAGGATCGCCAGGGTTCAGTGAACCCCCAAATGCCACCCCTGGCTGGCCACGCCCACCCCACTCCGCCCCTCCCAGGAGTCTCCACGCCAGAGGTGGGTTTCAGCAGGTTCTGACCAGTTCTGGAGAACCCGTAGCGGAAATTTTGAGTAGTTCGGAGAACCGGTAGTAAAAATTCTGACTGGCTCCACCCCCCTCTATTCTCTGCCTCCCAAGTCCCAGCTGATTGGGAGGAAATGGAGATTTTGCAGTATCCTTCCCCTGGAGTGGGGTGGGAATGGAGATTTTACAGTATGCTTCCCCTGCCACTCACACCAAGCCACTCCTATCAAGCCACGCCCACCAAGCCACACCACGCCCACCAAGCCACGCCCACAGAACCGGTAGTAAAAAAATTTGAAACCCACCACTGGTTTGAAGTTAGAACCTACCTGGAAAAAAGAGAGTTGTGAGGCAGTTTTGAAATCCCAAGGTGGCCTCCTCAGTCACGTGATTGCCCTTTGGGCACGAGAAAACACGGCCACATTTATGACCAGAGGTGCTTTTTTTTTTTCAAGGGGCAACTGGATTTTCCATTTTTTCTTTGAAGGCATTTCGCTTCTCATCCAAGAAGCTTCTTCAGCTCTGACTGAATGGTTCTGAAGAAGCTTCTTGGATGAGAAGTGAAAAGTCTTCAAAGAAAAAGCAGAAAGTCCTGGAATGGATCTGTTGAAAGGATTGTGTCTACAACACAGTCCTTTCAACAGTTCCAAAAATGCCCCAAATCCATTTGCACTACTCAGGTTATCCCGAGAACACAGATAAACCTCCAAGTGGCCTCAACGACTCTCCAAAAGAATGCAAATGACCAGCTGCCTGCAAGGAATGTAAATCCTTCCATTCCCCACCATCCAGTCAGAGCTGAAGAAGCTTCTTGGATGAGAAGCGAAACGTCTTCAAAGAAAAAACAGAAAGTCCAGTTGCCTCTTGAAAAAGAAAAGCACCTTTGGGACAACCAGGACCTGGACGACTGAGAATCTCCATAGACATTTATGAGTTTACAATAGTTTTGCCCCAAACTGAAATGCATATATACAACTATATGAAGTTACGCATGTACAAGAACATTGTACAGGTAGTCTTCTCTTAAAAACCACAATTGAGTCTGGAATTTTAGTCATAAATTGTTGTGGCGGTTAAGTCGGACTCTTATTTTGCAACTGTTTTTGTGACCGTCATTAAGTGAATCACTGCAGTCATAAAATGAGCTATCACAGTCATTAAGCAAACTATTTGGTGAATCTATTTCCCTTAAATGGACATGTTTTGGCAAACTGGTGCCAAAATGCAAGCTGGTGTCCGAGCATCTACGATATGAAATGTGACCAGAGGGAAGAGAAGCGGTTGTAACTTGGCGGACAGGTCATAAATAATATTTTTTTTTAGTCTGTCGTAACTTCAAAGTGTCGTTAAGCAACCTGTCATTAAGCAAGAGCCTTGATTTACGACCACAACTGAGCCCCAAATTTATGTTCCTAAGTGAAACATTTGTTAAGTGAGTTTTGTCACATTTTACGACTTTTCATGCCACAGTTGTTAAGTGAATCACTGTAGCAGTTAAGTTAGTGACATGGTTGTTAAGTGAATCTGGCTTCCCCCATTGACTTTGCTTGTCAGAAGGTCGCAAAAGGGGATCACAGGACACTGCAACCGTCATAAATATGAGTCAGTTGCCAAGCCTCTGAATTTTGATCCCGTGACCATGGGGGATGCTGCAACGGTCGCAAGTGTGAAAAAACGGTCATAAGTCACTATTTTTAGTGCCATTGTAACTTTGAATGGTCACTAAATGAACTGTCGAGGACTACCTATATATTAACAATCTGTACTAAGAAGATATCACAACCTGGTGGAAATTGAAAATATTCCACCCCTCTTGTATGGAATAACTGCATTTGTGGAAACCGTGCACAGTTTAAGAATAGATTTATAAAATGTCCTTCGGGGTGAAATCCAGCAGGTTCTGACAGGTTCTGGAGAACCGGTAGCAGAAATTTTGAGTAGTTCGGAGAACCGGTAAATACCACCTCTTGCTGGCCCCAAAGTGGGGTGGGAATGGAGATTTTGCAATATCCTTCCCAGTGGTGAAATCCAATTTTTTTTCCTACCAGTTCTGTGGGTATGGCTTGGTGGACGTGGTGTGGCTTGGTGGGCGTGGCTTGGTGGGTGTGGCAGGGGAAGGATACTGCAAAATCCCCATTCCCTCCCCACTTCTGGGGGAAGGATATTGCAAAATCTCCATTCCCACCCCACTCTGGGGCCAGTCAGAGGTGGCATTTGCCAATTCTCCGAACTACTCATAATTTCTGCTACCGGATCTCCAGAACCTGTCAGAACCTGCTGGATTTCACCCCTGATCCTTCCCCCAGGAATGGGGAGGGAATGGGGATTTTGCAGTATCCTTCCCCTGCCACGCCCACCAAGTCACCCCCACCAAGCCACCCCACCCCACGCCCACCAAACCACGCCCACAGAACCGGTAGTAAAAAAAAATTGGATTTCACCACTGACGTCCTTATATTGAATTAGATCATTTGTCTGGTCAGCATTGCCTTCTCTAATTCCAGCATTTGGGATCTCTGGTAAGGATCTCTTTGGGATCCTTGCATGCAAACTGCTTTGTTTCCTGAGCAGGTCCCTTAGCAAAGAGCTACCACACTCAAATCTGTACCCGTCTCCTAGACACATCCCAGTTATTTGACATCAGGCATCCAATTTCACCTGGGTTTTGTGGTCACACCTGAGTGAGACAGAAGGTTGAAAACCTGGCAGATGATTAATTAGCTCCTGGATTCTTTCCCTGGCAGCCCTGGGAGAACAGATGAGCTAGGTAATTTTCAGCGGTGGATGAACCCATCTCCCTTAAGGACTAAGAACTACTGACTAAGGCCGGTTGGGAAATCTGGACGTTGTAGTTCAATATTATCTGGAGAGCACCAGGTTGAGGAAGTTCAAGCTAAACAACTTGCAGCCCAGAGGCTACAGGCAATCTTCTATTTTGTAGCCTCTCTGGACTTCTGGACCACTGAAATGTAAAACCGAATAACAAAGGTGCTTGGTAAAGAGTCTGGTTTCTTCCTTCCTTCCTTTCTTTCTTTCTCTCTCTCTCTTTCTTTCTCGTTCTTTCTTTCTTTATTTTTTCTTTTTCTTTCTTTCTTCTTCCTTTTCCTTTCTTTCTTTCCTTCCTTTTTCTCTTTTCTCTTTTTTCTTTCTTCCCCTTTCTTTCCTTCCTTCCTTCCTTTTCTTTCTTCCTCTTTCCTCTTTCTTTCTTTCCTTTCTTCTTTCCTTCCTTCCTTCCTCCCTCCCTCCATTCTTTCTTTCCTTCTCTTTCTTTCTTTCTTTCTTTCCTTTTTTCTTTCTTTCTTTCCTTTTTTCTTTCTTTCCTTCCTTTTTCTTTCTTTCTTTCTTTCCTTTTTTCTTTCTTCCCCTTTCTTTCTTTCCTTCAATCCTTCCTTTTCTTTCTTTCTTTCTCTTTCCTCTTTCTTTCTTTTTCTTTCTTTCTTTCCTTCCTTCCTCCCTCCCTCCCTTCTTTCTTTTTCTTTCTTTCCTTTTTTCTTTCTTTTTTCTTTCTTCCCCTTTCTTTCTTTCCTTCAATCCTTCCTTTTCTTTCTTTCTTTCTCTTTCCTCTTTCTTTCTTTTTATTTTTTTATTTATTTATTTCCTTCCTTCCTTCTTCCCTCCCTCCCTCCCTCCCTCCCTTCTTTCTCTTTCTTTCTTTCTCTTTGTTTCTTACAGGTAGTCCTCGACTTATGATCACAATTAAGCCCAAAATTTATGTTCTTGAGACATTTGTTAAGTGAGTTTTGCCCCATTATACAACTTCTCTTGCCACAGTTGTTAAGTGAATCAATGCAGATGTTAAGTTAGTAACATGGTTATTAAGTGAATCTGGCTTCCCCATTGACTTTGCTTGTCAAAGGTCACAAAAGGGGATCACATGACCCCAGGACATTGCAACCGTCATAAATTTGAGTCAGTTGCCAAGCATCTGAATTTTGATCATGTAACCATGGGGATGCTGCAATGTCATAAGTATGAAAAATGGTCATAAATCAATGCCATTGTAATTTTGAATGGTCACTAAATGAACTGTTGTAATTCGAGGACTACCTGTATTTTATTTTTTGTGATAAAAATAAATAAATAAATATGTTTTTAAAACTGCTAGTGGAGAGCAGAGAAAAAACTCACTACAGTTTGTAGCTGTAGGATAGGTTTACAATACTTTTTTAAAAATGAAACAAAAATAATGACATTTCCCTCAAAATCCACACAGGATTTTAGCTTTTCATCAATGATATCACAGCTGTCCTTGCTTGGTTAAATTAAATAATATAAAATATGTGTCCTACCGCTGATCCTGAATAAAGGGAAGATTGAGTTGTGAGGTGATAAATTAGAGTCCGTGGCCCTGTGTTAGTCTTGCTGCAAAAGACTAATGAGGCTACACTTAGGCAAATTATTAATTCAGAGGCATTTAGGATTCATCCATGGGAATTTCACACTTTATATTCTGAACATTGGAAGGGTTCCCTGACAAGGTCAGCAGCCTTTCAGTGCGCAAAATGATTCAAACGCGATGAAATTACATTACCAGAGGTTTATACAGCAGGCGTGGGACTGAAATCTAATCTTCCAGGCACAATGATAGAAACTCAACAATTAGTTCATGGATTATAACCCCAAGCAATCCTTCACACACATTTGGCATTTGAATCAGTCTACTTTTAAATGTCAGCTCCAAAGACGAACCATTAAAGTTGGAAGGCATTAGAGTTAGAAGGTACCATCAAGAGTCAGCTTCTGCTCATTATAGAAATAGAAGAGAAGAGAAGAGAAGAGAAGAGAAGAGAAAATGGGAAGAGAGAGTAGAGTAGAGTAGAGTAGAGTAGAGTAGAGTAGAGTAGAGTAGAGTAGAGTAGAGTAGAGTAGAGTAGAGTAGAATAGTTTATTGGCCAAGCATGATTGGGCACACAAGGAATTTGTCTTTAGTGCATACGCTCTCAGTGTACAGAATTCCAACATAAATCCAACATTAACCATCCCTGAGAGGTCACAGAACATATAATCTTTAGGACACAGAACATATAATAATAGGATTGGAAGGGACCTTGGGGATCTTCTAGTCCAATCCCCTGCTGAAGCAGGAGACCCTATTCTGAACAAATGGCTGACCAGTCTCTTCTTGAAAACCTCCAGTGATGGAGCACCCACACCTTCTGAAGGCAAGCCGTTCTACTGTTTACACTGTCTGGAAATCTCTTCTTAATTCTAGGTTGAATTTCTCTTTAACGATCTTCTTTTCATGCCCTCTGATGCTTTGGAGAATATGTTGATATTCTCCGTGATAACCCACTTGTTTAAAAGAGAGGCCACCATCTTACTTAATAACTTGTTCCTTTGGACAACTGCTTCGAAGATGATTAGGGGACCGGAGGCTAAAACATATGAAGAACCGTTGCAGGAACTGGGCATGGCTAGTCTAGTGAAGAGAAGGAGCAGGGGAGACATGATAGCAGTCTTCCAATAGTTGAGGGGCTGCCACAGAGAGGAAGGGGTCAATCTATTTTCCAAAGCACCCAAAGGCCAGACAAGGAATAATGGACGGAAACTGATCAAGGAGAGATTCAACCTGGAAATAAGGAGAAATTTTCTGACAGTGAGAACAATCAACCCATAGAACAGAAGTTGCCTTCAGAAGTGGTGGGAGCTTCATCACTGGAAGCTTTCAAGAAGAGACTGGACTGCCATCTGTCAGAAATGGTGTAGGGTCTCCTGCTAGGGTGGGGGGTTGGTCATTAGATGACCTCCAAGGTCCCTTCCAACTCTGTTAATCTGTTAAATGTTAAGGAAGGGTTTTCTAACATTCAGCTGGAATTCAGCTGCAACTTAAACTTTTGATTCCATTGATTTGAATCATCTTGTTACATCCCTGAAATTTGGACTTGTTTCAAAGACAGAAGAATCCTATTGCTGTCTTTTAACAACAACCACAACACCTATCAAGGGCCAGAGTTTTATATTACGCAGCTGTTACGGAGATTCCATAAATGTACACTTAATTCCTCCCCTGCATTGCGAGAGTAGAAAAAAAATATGAATATGGATGAACTGAGCCCCAAATTTATGTTGCTAAGTGAAACATTTGTTAAGTGAACTTAACAATAATTCTGGTCATCGCGATACAAAAAGGTTGTTGAGACTCTACAAAGAGTGCAGAGAAGAGTGACAAAGATGATAAGGGGTATAGAGTGAACTGTAGGGTGAATGATTGAGGGAACATGGTATACTAATCTAACAAAATTAATTAGGGTAATATGATAGCAATCTTCCAGTGTTGAGAGGCTGTCACAGAGAAGAGGGGGTCATATTCTCCAAAGCATCTGAAGGCAGGAGAAAGAGTAACGAGTGGACAACCATTAAAGAAAAATCTAACCTAGAACTAAGAAATTTTCTGACAGTGAAAATAATTAATCAGTGGAACACCTTGTCTCTGGAAGTTTAGGAGCTCCATCACTGGAGATTTTCAAAAAGATATTAGATGGCCATTTGTTTGGAATGGTATATGACCATGATGGCGATCCTATGGAGCCATGTTGCCTGGCACACCAGCTCAGCTCCGGGTGCGCCAGCTGATTTTCAGGCCTTCTGGGCCCACCAGAAGTAGGGAAACAGGCTGTTTCCTGCCTCCGGTGGGCCTGGGGGGGGGAGGCCCGTTTTTCTTTCTCACCTGGCTCCAGATCCTCTCTATGCATCTGGGGAGGGTGAAAACAGCCTTCCCCATCCCCTCGGAGGCCCTCTGGAGGCCCAAAACGGACTGTTTTCCAACTTTTGGTTAGACAGGAAGTGACTTTTTTGCTGTCCCCAGCCTCCAGAGCCTTTCTAGGGCCTCGGGGGGGTGGGCAAGGCCTACTGGGTCATCGCATGACAGGAACGGGGGGGAGGGATCATGTGCAAATGCGCAGGGCAGGGCGGATGGAATTATGGGTATGGGCACACGCGCACGCGAACCTCCCCCGCCCCCCCCCTTCCTGGCACATGATGGCAAAAAGGCTAGCCATCACTGGTATATGATGTCCTGCCTTAGCAAAGGGTTGGACTAGAAGACCTCCAAGGTCCCTTCCAATCCTATTATTCTAAGTTCTATTTCATGAAACAGTGTGAAATCTAGTCTTCGAGATTATAAATTTTTCAGAAATGTGATTGAATTATATCTCACATTTCTAAATGCCCATAATCATGCACCTGATTCATTGACAAGCAACTTTTAGCATGCCAAGGAAATTACATATTTTTATTTAGTAGTAGATTTCTGTGCCACAACTCTACAGTTTTAAGCACGAGGAAGGATGCCTATTCTACATGGGAACATGAATACTCTGTGATAGGAATGGGCGGCAAATAAATTTGATAGATAGGCAATAGATAGATGGATAGATAGATAATAGGATAGATAGAAGATAAAAGATGGACAGACGGACGGACAGACAGACAGACAGACAGACAGATAAATGATAGATATAGATTGATAGTTGGATGGATGGATGGATGGATGGATGGATGGATGGATGGATGGATGGATAGATAGATAGATAGATAGATAGATAGATAGATAGATAGATAGATAGATAGATAGATAGATAGAGGATGGATAGAGAGATGGAGATAAAGAGTGCAGAGAAGAGCAATAGAGATGAGTAGGGGCCTGGAACCTAAAACATAAAGAATGGTGGCTGGAATTGGGTATGTTTATTTTAAGGATGATTAGGGATGACAGTGCTCCAATATCTAAGGAGTTGCCACAAAAAAGATGGAATCAACCCAGGGGTGAAATCCAGCAGGTTCTAACAAGTTCTGGAGAACCGGTAGCGGAAATTTTGAGTAGTTCGGAGAACCGGCAAATGCCACCTCTGGCTGGCCCCAGAGTGGTGTGGGAATGAATATTTTGCAATATCCTTCCCCCAGGAGGGGAGGGAATGGAGATTTTGCAGTATCTTTCCCCTGGAGTGTGGTGGGAATGGATATTTTGTAGTATCCTCCCCCTGGAGTGAGGAGGGAATGGAGATTTTGCAGCATCCTTCCCCTGGAGTGAGGAGGGAATGGAGATTTTGCAGTATCCTTCCCCTAGAGTGGGGTGGGAACGGAGATTTTGCAGTATCCTTCCCCTGGAGTGGGGTGGGAATGGAGATTTTGCAATATCCTTCCCCTGGAATGGGGTGGGAATGGAGATTTTGTACTATCCTTCCCCTGGAGTGAGGAGGGAATAGAGATTTTGCAATATCCTTCCCTCAGGAGGGGAGGGAATGGAGATTTTGCAGTATCCTTCCCCTGGAGTGGGGTGGGAACGGAGATTTTGCAGTATCCTTCCCCTGCCACGCCCACCAAGCCACGCCCACAGAACCGGTAGGGGAAAAAAATTGGATTTCACCTATTTCATCAACCTATTCTCCAAAGCACCTGAGAGCAGGACAAGAAGCAATGGATGGAAACTAATCAAGAAGAGAACCAATCTAGAAGTCAGGAGAAATTTCCTGACAGTTAGAACAATTAAACAGTGGAACGACTTGCCTCCAGAAGTTGTGGGTGCTTCAACACTGGAAGTTTTTTAAATTGAGATTGGACAGCCAGTTGTCTGAAATGATAAAAGGTTCCCTGTCTGAGCAGAGGATTGGACTAGAAGACCTCCAACTCTGTTGTTCTCTTATTCCGCTAAGAGGATAATGCAAGTTAATGTTGGCATTTCTCCCGATCTCAGGTGTTTTGTACTTTGAAAGGGTTAAACTTTCTTCTCCGAGGTTCAGGAATGTCCTTCAGAGGGTCTGTAAAAAAGTTCAAAGGTTCACCCACATGTATCAAAAACATACGGCCATAAACCAAAGTGCAGTGCCAACTCGGTACAGCACTGTTAATTATCATCAAGGTAGCAATAATTCTCTCAGGGGCAATAACGGGAAATCAAGGTTTATTTATGGTAGCATCCAGCCCTTCTCAACCCAGGGAGAAGCCATCAGTAGCAGTCAAGAGGACAAAGATTACCGAGAAATATAAACTGAGCTCTTAATTGATGTTATAATTACTTTTACCGTATCTACAGTTGTGGCTATTTTTGCTGTGCTCCTGAGAAAAGACGACAGGACACAACGGAGCTCAAAGCTACACAACACAATTGAGTCCAAAGCAGAGGTGAAATGCTCCCGGTTCGGACCGGATCCCCCGATCCGGTAGCAATGGCGGCGGGTGGTTCGGAGAACCGGTAGCAAAAATCCCTGCACCCCCCCAATGCCCAGCTGAGCCGCACGATCACCAGAGGCTTTTTTTTTTACTTTTCAAAGCATTTTTTCTACAACCTCTTCCGGTGAAAAAATGCTTTTAAAAGTAAAAAAAAAAAAGTCTCTGATGATCGCGCGGCTCAGCTGGGATCGTCAGAGGCTTTTCAAAGCATTTTTTTCTGCAACCTCGTGGCCGAAGAGGTGGTTTAAAAAAATGCTTTGAAAAGTCTCTGACGATCCCAGCTGAGTTGCCTGATCGGCAGAGGCTTTTCAAAGCATTAGAAAAAATGCTTTGAAAAGTTAAAAAAAAAAATGGCCACGCCCACCCAGTCACATAACCCCCCCCTCCACCAAGCCATGCCCACAGAACCGGTAGTAACAAATTTTACATTTCACCCCTGGTCCAAAGTAATTCCATTACTAAGTGAGCTGCTAAGAGGTTGCTCAGTGAGGTTTGCCCCATTTTACAACCTTCTTTGCCCCAGTCGTTAAGCAAATCACCGCGGTTGTTAAAGTGAATCATGTGGTCATAAAATGAATTTGGCTTTAACCATTTTTTTTTTTAATTTGATTTATATGCCGCCCTTCTCGGGAGACTCAGGGCGGCTTACAATGTGCTAAGCAATGTGCTAACCATTGACTTTGCATTTTTGGGAGCCAGCTGGGAAGGTGGCTTGAAACAGTTCATTTAGTGAACTGAGGACCCAGATTGTTGGGGGCAATAGGCTGACTCTGTAAACTGCTTAGAGAGGGCTGTAAAAGCACTATGAAGCGGTATATAAGTCTAAGTGCTATTGCTATTGCTAGTGACCGTTGAAAGTTACAACACCACTGAGAAAAGTTATGACCATTTTTCACATTTATGACCGTTGCGGCATCCCCATGGTTACATGATTAAAATTCAGACATTTGGCAATTGACTCATGTTTACGACAGTTGTGGTGTCCTGCGACCTTCTGACAGGTAAAAGTCAATGGGGAAGCCAGATTCACTTAACAACCGGGTTACTAACTTAATAAATGCAATGATTCGCTTAACAACTGTGACAGTGATGGGTTCCTCCCGGTTCAGTCCGGTCCGGTTCAGCCGAGCCGGTAGCAGTGACGATATGATGTCACCGAACCAGTTCTCCGCCCCAGCCTCCCACCCCCCCCCCACGTTATTCTTACCTTTTATTTGGTCCCGCCCCCAATCTATTGCTGCCTCCTGAGTCCCAGCTGATGACTAGAGGGAAAAAAACTGTTTAAACTCTTGTTGTGGGGCTTCAAAGGGCCGTCCTACAGCTGATCAGTGTTAAAATCAAACAAATGAGTCGGGTCGTAAGTGCGAGGACTGGTCGTAAGTGCGAGGACCTTCCAGAAATGACTCTGACCAGCTAGCCACGCCCACCTAGTCACATGACCTCCAAGCCACACCCACAAAATAAGCCACGCCCACAGAACCGGTAGTAAAAAAAATTAGAACCCACCCCTGAACTGTGGCGAGAAAAGTCATAAAACGGGACAAATTCACTTAGCAAATGTTTCAATTAGCAACAGAAATGTTGGATTCAATTGTGGTCGTAACTTGAGGATTACCTATAGTCACATTTTTTCCAGTGCTGCGGTAACTTCAAATGGTCCCTCAACAAATGTTTGTAAGCTGAGAACTACCCAGATCTTTGATACCCACCAAGGACTTTCCTCAGCATAGCTACTGTCAACTGTCAAGCCTTATGCAGGTATCACAAAACTGGATCGGACACGACTTTGCAACTAACAACAACAACAACGAAGTTTGGTAATGAAACATCTACAAGAAAGCAGCCAAGTTCAGAGAGCACACCAGGCCCCCGGTTCCGTCCCAAATTACAAATATTCTCTGCTAAATGTTAAGAAACCTGCCCCATCCATGACAATGTTCCGCTGAATTCTTTCTGCTTAGGGAGAAGTTTTCCAAGCTAATAACTTTTCCCTGCGTCAAATGAGAACTGCTAGGCAAAACAACGCCAGAGAATTTTCCTGCACGGGGCTAGTTTTCGTTCAAAGCTCTATCTTCGAACCCCCCCCCCCGCCCGGCCACCGCACCCCCCCCACTTCCCCTTCACCAGCTTTCAAATTAGGAGTAATGCATTTGATCATATCCATTCGGAATGTAGAATCCCTTCTGTTCCTCAGGGAGCCATTTATATTATTCAGCCTTGGCTTGAACTGATTAAACCAAACAGGCCTGCCAGCTTCCATTATCTCGGCGAGCCTAAAAGGTAACGTTGAATCGGAGGGAGAGAAGACGGCCGTTGAGTGAGCTTTGCCAGGTGCCCTCCTGGCATTGTCCAAGCATGTGAGATTTTTTTTCCTCCTAACAATTGTCTTGGGATATATTCCCGATGCGGTCATGTCTTCCACTGCTACCGACGTGTGGGAATGCCGCTTGGCTCCAACGACGCTGACAGTGCCCAGGTACCACACCAGAGCCGTTGGTTTTAAACAGCAAAATGCAAAATTGAAGTGTTACACGGCAGAGGAGATATTGGTGAAGAGTTGAATGCCTCTCTTGGAATTTCCAGACGTTAACAGAGCATGTTCCTGTTTAATGACTGATTCATGCTCCACATCCACTAATAGTTATGGAAAAGAATTTCTCACTTTTGCTCTGGAGCGCCTTTTAAAAGATGAACCAACCAAACACATGTTTTGTCAGATGTAAATGCCTTATTCTCTAATGTGTAAATAGTGTACAAACAGGGTATCAGGGGTTAACTTATTCTTCACTTCTTAATGTATTCATAACTCACCACTCCCATATATAGCTCCACCCATTGTATATATAAGGAGCTACCTACACCCTTTCCCTCGCTTCTATCTGTGAATATTCAGTGAATATAGAATGCCTATTGTAAATAAAAGAATATATAGTTAAACCTTCAACTCTTGCTAATCTTATTGAGTCTGATCCTGAAAATATTGCAACAAGCTGGTAGCAGAGGATGGTTAATTGACTCAATAAAAACTTAAAAATGTCTAAGAAAGATAGGCCCAACACCAGGGCCTACAGCAAAGAAATGGAAACGGAACAAGAAATAATCAACGAATCCACAAACGCAATTTCGAGAGAATCCGAAGAATACACCACTGAAGACGAAGAAATAATTGATGACCAGGAGGAAATCGAAATAGAGAATAACGAACTCAGGTCAGAGATATTAAAGACTATTAAAAAGCCAGAAGAATGATGAAAGCCTCATCGCGAACCTCCAAGATATGCTGAAGAACAGCGGAGCAGCGAGAGAGAAAAACATCACTAATGAAAAGCCTAAAGACCCAAAAATAGTGAGTGATATAATTGCGGAGAAAATCATTACAAAGAAGAAAAACGGTGATCCCGCGCGAAAATTTGAATGGCAGCCATCTTGGTTTCAACAGACCTCCAAGGTGAGCGAAGCAGAGCCAATCAAAATGCTCAGTTCAAAATTTCTGGCGCGAAAAACTTTACCAGACAACGAAGATAAAAAAGAGGATTCAAACTCCTCGGAAGAGTCAGAATCAGAGAGTGATGATGACTCAACAAAATCTCAAGTAAAGTCAGCGATGAAAACGCTTTTTGCTGCTTTCGGGCCAAAACTAAAAATTACCAAAAAGACACCGAAGAAGAGAACGAACAAGCCGATACCTCAAGACCTGCCCGCTCCCACCATGACTTCGAGAGCGACGACGCCCGAACCTAGAGAGCCTTGTCGATTCCGCCCTACACCAAAAACCGAAGCAAGTGACTACACTTCCAAAAAGAAAAGAAGAACAGCCGCCGTCGTCAGAGCTCCCAAGGCCGAAACAGAGACCGACTCGTCTGAAGAAGAGCAGCGCGAGCGAGCCGCGGTGGAGAGAACCTTCCGTAACGAAGTCAAAGAAGAAATGGACAACGCGCATGCGCGAAACTACGCAGACGACCCGGGAAGACATGAACTGGTGAAAGAGCCACGCAGACTCGTTGCGAGCATCCCCATGCCGTTTTGCGATTTTCTACACTTGCGAGACCACGGACTACCTCAGGTTGTAAGTAATGGACAAAATAATGTGGGAAACTTACCCAGTGACTTCCCAAAACTAAGGGTTGATGGCATTAATTTGCAAGAATGGTATCAACAGCTCCAGGTGGTCTTTATGAAAGAAAACTTACTATTCTTTATCACTAGTCCCCCAAAAAGACCTTGGACTTTAAAAATAGATTGTTTACACCATAGAGCTTTTTACTTAATAATATCTAGTATGTCTCCTGCAATGTATCATAGCATCAAACCAAATCAGACTGTTTCTGAAATTATCCAATGCATGTTTAATTTGTTTCACAGCGACAGTGTAGCTACCACCACAAGAATGTCTAAGGATTTCTTTTCATCTAGAGTGAAACCAGGGGTTTCCATAAGTGAACATTTAATATCTTTAAACAAAATAAGAGCTGAACTGCATTTGAGGGGGGAGGTGATCTCAGACCAAACAATGAAAAGTGTTATTATCAACTCACTTGATCCATCATGGGACAATTTTATGTCACATTTAGACACAATCAATCTAGGGTATTTATCCATAGAAAGTCTATCCAACAAATTGATAACAGAAGATAATTCAAGGAGGAATCGTTCTAACAATCACACAGAACACAAACCATATAGGAAAGTAGCTTTCCAAGAAAAATATAGTGGAACATTTAAATGCCATAATTGTGGATCCAGGGAACACAATAGAAGAGATTGCCCAAAATTTTTAAAAGAAAGATATAGATCAGAATACAGAAACAAATACGATTATAGACAGCCTTCCATAGAAAGGCATAGATATAGGAGCCCACCAAATCACAGAGAAAATAGAGGGGGCAGAGACAATTCAAAGGATAGAAAATCTGGTTCACTGAATGGATTAAATAAACAAGACAACACTAACACACAGCAAAGTGAGAACAATAATTGGCTTATTGATTCTGGAGCAACTAATCACACCACTAATAACAAAAGTATATTATCTTCATTTACAGAAGATAAATTTGTAATTAAGGTAGCTAACCAAGAAAAGGTTCAAGTATTAGGTAGGGGAAATGTAACCTTGCCTGGTCTAGGAAAAATAGAGGGGGTATTGCTAATACCTGAAATACCTCATAACATATTGCCATAAAACTAAGCAGAGATTCTGACATTAACATTGTTTTTTCAAAAGGAAAGGCAACTTTGGAAAAGAATAAAATAAATATAGGCACTGTGGTGATTAAAGGAGGCCTACCTTATCTGATAACAAAAGAAAAATGGTTACATAACATTGATTCAAATATGGAAGATTGTATGGAAATAGATGATGAGAATGTTAGCAACAGTGACAATGATGAATGTAAAATATCTCATGATCACACAGATGCACACAACGATAAGAAGCCAAAAATAGGTAAACCAATTCATGATGAGTGTGCTCACATCTTACATAGGAAGTTAGGACATGCCAGTTTTCCTGTGGTACAAAAAATGACTGAACACGCAGAAGGTGTTAAAATAAAAAATTGTGAAAATTATCTGGAATGCTCAGTATGTAAATCTACAAAACTAAAGACTAGTCCCAGGCCAAGAAAATCTACTAGATCAACTAACAAAATTTTTGATTTAGTACACATGGACTTAGTTGGTCCATTAACTCCATCAATCACTTATAGAAAACGTTACTTCCTGACAATAGTGGACGATTATAGCCGCTATGGATTTGTTTACACATTAAAACACAAAGATGAAACATTTCAAAAATTTAAAGAATTTTACAAACGCATAGAAACACAACACAACATCAAAATAAAACAAATTATGACAGACAGAGGATGCGAATTCATGTCTAAAGAATTCTCCCAATGGTTAAAAGACAAAGGAATGTTACATTACACATCTAGTCCTTTTTCTCCGTTCCAAAACGGGATTGCAGAGAGAAAAAATTCCACATTACAAACCATGATTAGATGCACATTGGAAGATGCTGGCTTAAGCAAACAATTCTGGTCAGAAGCCTTACATTATTCAAATTACACACAAAATAGAACATGGTCCAGCATTGTAAATAAGACACCATATGAAGTGATGTATAATAGAAAACCAAAATTAGCACACATGCATATATTTGGAGTCACAGCAGACGTACACATACCTAAACAATTAAGAAGAAAGGGAGAAAATGTGTCCAGAAGACTCAGATTTATGGGATATGAGACTGGCACTAAAGGGTACAGATTCATTGATAGTAACAACAAATTTATAGTCTCCAGAACAGCTGTGTTCCATGAACAAGCCAACTGGTCTAAATTACATCTTAATGAAATATTCCCAAATAAATATAAAGATACAAAATCTCATGAGAAAGAGACTATAGAAAAGCAAAATAACAACAAATATAAAAACAAAACCAAGACTTGGACAAATAGTCAACACAAAATAAAGACAGACACACTAACAAAAAAGGAAGCAAGATATTTGCATGATAACGATAGTAAACCAGAAAAAATCATTAGAAACACCAGAAATCAAATGCCAAATAAATACAAGGATTATGTAATGCATATGGATGGTGAACCAACAACACCTAATACATATGAGGAAGTGCTAAAACTTCCTCGCGAAGAAAAAGAAAAATGGGAATTAGCAATGAAGAAAGAGATGGAAAGTTTACAAGGATTAAATGTATTTACACCTGCAATTGCACCTAAAGATAAAACAATTATTGGTACCAGGTGGATATATAAAATTAAGAATTTAGAGGGAGGTAATACTCTATACAAAGCTAGATTAGTTGCACAAGGTTATGCACAGAAATATCCGGAGGACTATACCGACACGTATTCCCCCACTGTAAGAACAGAGAGTGTCAAAACAGCTCTAGTGGTAGCATCAGCACTCAATCTTGATGTATTCCAATATGACATACAAACTGCGTACCTACACGCAAAACTAGATAAGGAAATATACGTGAGAGCGCCTCACAGTCAATACACAAACAGAAATGAGACTTGGTTGTTAAACAAGAGTTTATACGGGCTAAAACAATCTGGTAAACGGTGGTATGATTGTTTAGTAAAAGTACTTAAAACCATGGACTTCAACGCTACCACTGCTGATAATTGTTTTTTTGTCAAGAGAGGTGATGATTACATTGAATTTGTATTGATTTATGTGGATGACATTTTATACATAGGGAAACATAAAGAGAGAAGAGAAACATTTGTAACTAAACTAAATGAACATTTCTCGTTGAAATCTTTAGGCAAGGTAAACAAATACCTTGGTGTCCAAATTAATAAGACTAAAAGGGGATTCAAACTTACCCAGAGAGATAAGATCATAGAACTTTTAAATAAATGCAATTTAAACAATGCCAAACCTTGTGATACTCCTATGCAAACTGACTTTCTAAGAAATAATGATGAATCTTCTCCCGAATTCAAGGACAACACATTTTATAGATCAATCATAGGTTCACTCCTTTATATATCTAATTGGACTAGACCAGATATCGCTTTACCACTCAATTTATTATCCAGGCATGTCAGCAAACCAACAATGTATCACTGGGAAGCTGTTAAAAGAATTTTAAGATATCTAAAAAGTACAATAGACTTTTGTTTGATGTTAGAACCTAATGATAATGAAGAACCAAAGCTTACGTGTTATGCAGATGCAGATTGGGCTGGAGACATCTCATGCAGAAAAAGTACATCTGGTTATGTATTTCTCTTAAATGACTGTCCAGTTTACTGGTACACTGGTAAACAAGAACTAGTAGCCACTTCAACGACAGAAGCGGAATATGTTTGTTTATCCAAAGCCGCAAATAACCTTGTATGGTTTAATGATTTAATTTCAGATGTTTGGAAAAAACCTGTTTTGCCTTTTGTTATGCATGAAGACAATAAAGCAGCCATTGAAATATCTAGATCTGATGCCATTGGACAAAGGTCCAGACATATAGATATAAAATTTAAACATGTGAGACAATTATCTCAGGATGGATTTATTAAAGCAGTGCATTGCGACACTTCAGAACAATTAGCTGATATATTGACAAAGCCTTTACCTTCTAAACAGCACAAATATTTAACCTCTAAGTTGTATGTTTTGTATTGTCCTGAATCTGAGTGTAACTGGTGTTGTATAACGAATCGGCATTTAGAGGGGGATTTGTCAGATGTAAATGCCTTATTCTCTAATGTGTAAATAGTGTACAAACAGGGTATCAGGGGTTAACTTATTCTTCACTTCTTAATGTATTCATAACTCACCACTCCCATATATAGCTCCACCCATTGTATATATAAGGAGCTACCTACACCCTTTCCCTCGCTTCTATCTGTGAATATTCAGTGAATATAGAATGCCTATTGTAAATAAAAGAATATATAGTTAAACCTTCAACTCTTGCTAATCTTATTGAGTCTGATCCTGAAAATATTGCAACATGTTTGTTTCAGTGGTGAAATCCAATTTTTTTTACTACAGGTTCTGTGGGCGTGGCTTGGTGGGTTAAGGTTAGGGTTAGGGTTAGTTTAGGGGTTAGGGTTAAGGTTAGGGTTAGGGTTAGGGTTAGTTTAGGGTTAGGGTTAGGGGTTAGGGTTAGGGGTTAAGGTTAGGGTTAGGGTTGGGCCTGGTGTGGCTTGGTGGGCGTGGCTTGGTGGACATGGCAGGGGAAGGATACTGCAAAATCTCCATTCCCACTCCTGGGAGAAGAATATTGCAAAATCACCATTCAGCCGCCCTGAGTCTCCGGAGAAAGGCGGCATATAAATTGAAATAATAATAATAATAATAATAATAATAATAATAATAATAATAATAATAATAATAATAATAATAATAATAATAATAATAATAGTAGTAGTAGTAGTAGTAATAGTAATAGTAATAGTAATAATTTATTTTATTATTATTAATTATTTATTATTATAAAAAATTATTAAAATTATTATAAAAATAATTTTTATAAAAAAAATATTATAAAAAAATATTATAAAAAAATAATCCACAACACACCAGACATAACAATAGTTGAAAAGAAAAAAGTATGGTTCATTGACATTGCAATACCTGGTGATGCACGGATTGAAGATAAGCAGCAAGAAAAAATCACAAAGTACCGGGACTTGCAAATTGAAGTTGAGCAACTGTGGAAAAAGAAATCGTGTGTTGTCCCGATTGTAATTGGAGCCCTTGGAGCAATGCCCAAAGGGCTACCCCGCTATTTAGAAATTCTAAATTTGCCGGACTTGAACATTTTGACTCTACAAAAAACCACCTTACTCGGAACAGCTTACATCCTCCGACAATACCTTAACAGTTCCTAGGTCCTTGGTTAGGACTCGAGCTGCTGAGCTATTAACCAGCCTCAAAGGCTGTGAATCTCACTAAAGATTAACCAATAATAATAATAATAATAATAATAATAATAATAATAATAATAATAATAATAATAATAATAATAATTCCCACCCCATTCTGGGGCCAGCCAGAGATAGTATTTGCCGGTTCTCCGAACTGCTCAAAATTTCCGCTACTGGTTCTCCAGAACCTGTCAGAACCTGCTGGATTTCACCCCTGGTTTGTATTGGTCTCTCCACCAGGATGATCTGCACGGTCAGAAAACGGTCAAAATAGAGCCGGTTTGGCCTAGTAGTTAAGGCACCACACTAGAAACTGAGAGTGTGAGTTCTAGTCCTGCCCTAGCCATAATAGCTAGGGTTGTGTTTGACCTCGGGGGTGGGGGGTGCGTGACGAGGATGGGCGTGGCCAGCACTCATGTTCGGGGCGCTTTCGGAGGCCAGAGTATTCTGCCAACAAAAATGAGCTCCCGGGCTGCATTTTCAGCTGCGGCAGCCTCCAGCAGCTTTCTGCCAGCAAAAACGGAGCTCGGGGAGGCTGCGCACAGCCCCGCAAGCTTCGTTTTCACTGACAGAGGGCTGCAAGAGGCTGTCGTGGCCAAAAACAGAGCCTGGGATGGCTGTGCCTGGCCCTCCCGAGCTCTGTTTTCACTGGCAGTGGCTCCGTGGGCCAATTCTTTGCTGTTTCCAGGGTGGCCCTGTGGGCTAGATCTAAGCATCGCACGGGCCGGATCTGGCCCATGGGCCTCGAGTTTGACACCCCTGCCCTAAACAATACACCTGCATTTATTTTGCAATTAGAAATTTTGTAAGTGGAAAGGCTTTCTCCCAAGTCTTCCCCATTATGCTTCCAACAGCGAATGTTCCAGGGGTGAAATCCAGCAGGTTCTAACAGGTTCTGGAGAACCGGTAGAGGAAATTTTGAGTAGTTCGGAGAACCGGCAAATACCACCTCTGGCTGGCCCCAGAGTGGGGTGGAAATGGAGATTTTGCAGTATCCTTCCCCTGGAGTGAGGTGGGAATGGAGATTTTGTAATATCCTTCCCCCAGGAGGGGAGGAATGGAGATTCCGGCAAATACCACCTCTGGCTGGCCCCAGAGTGGGGTGGAAATGGAGATTTTACAATATCCTTCCCCTGGAGTGAGGTGGGAATGGAGATTTTGCAATATCCTTCCCCCAGGAGGGGAGGAATGGAGATTCCGGCAAATACCACCTCTGGCTGGCCCCAGAGTGGGGTGGAAATGGAGATTTTGCAATATCCTTCCCCCAGGAGGGGAGGAATGGAGATTCCGGCAAATACCACCTCTGGCTGACCCCAGAGTGGGGTGGAAATGGAGATTTTGCAATATCCTTCCCCCAGGAGGGGAGGAATGGAGATTTTGTAGTATCCTTCCCCTGGAGTGGGGTGGGAATGGAGATTTTGCAATATCCTTCCCCCAGGAGGGGAGGAATGGAGATTTTGTAGTATCCTTCCCCTGGAGTGGGGTGGGAATGGAGATTTTGCAATATCCTTCCCCTGCCATGCCCACCAAGCCACGCCCACAGAACCGGTAGGGAAAAAATTTGGATTTCACCCCTGGAATGTTCCCAGAAGAAGACCTCATGTGATCAACTCTGTTATATTAGGAGTAGTTTTCAACTGGGAATAGATCTTTTCTCTATCCTGGGATAAAGCAACCTGCATCCATCACCTCTGGAGTGATGAGAAATATTAAAGGAATTATAGAAGAAGATGGAGAAATGTTAAGTATTGGGTGAAACAAATACAGGTAGTCCTTGACTTACGACCACAATGGAGCCCAAAATTTCTGTTGCTAAGCGAGAGAACTGTTGAACTTTGCCCCATTTTATAAGTTAGCAACGCAATTATTCAATGAATCTGGCTCCCCCCACTGACTTTGCTCGTCAGAAGGTCTCAAAAGGGGATCAGACTTGACCCTGGGACCCTGAAACCGTCATAAATATGAGGCAGTTCCCAAGCGGCTGGATTTTGATCATGTGACCATGGGGCTGCGGCAATGGTTGCGAGTGTGAAAAAGGTCCTAGTGGCCATTGCAATTTTGAATGGTCATTAAACCAATGGCTGTAAGTTGAGAACTACTGTACTAACAAAGCCGAAATAAAGGATAGAGACGTGGCTGAACTATTCTGAACATCTCCAATGAAAATGGATTTATTGATTTTTTTTTAATTTATATAGCCAACCATCTCACATCCATGACTCTAGATGGCTTAAAATAAAATAAATAAAATGAGGTAGATAGATAGATGATAGATAGATAGATAGATAGATAGATAGATAGATAGATAGATAGATAGATAGATAGATAGATAGATAGACAGACAGACAGACAGACAGACAGACAGACAGACAGACAGACAGACAGACAGTTAGAGAAAGTTGGATGATAGATAGATAGATAGATAGATAGATAGATAGATAGATAGATAGATAGATAGATAGATAGATATGATAGAGAGAGAGAGAGAGAGAAGAAGAAGAGAGATGGAAGATAGATAGATAGATAGATAGATGATAGATAGATAGATAGATAGATAGATAGATAGATAGATAGATAGATAGATAGAGAGATAGAAGAGAGAAGACAGAGAGAGAAGATGGATGATAGATAGGTAGGTAGGTAGGTAGGTAGGTAGGTAGGTAGGTAGGTAGGTAGGTAGGTAGGTAGGTAGGTAGATTGATAGATAGATAGATAGATAGATAGATAGATAGATAGATAGATAGATAGATAGATAGATAGATAGTAGATGGATAGAAAGAGAGAAGAGAGAGAGAAGATGGATGATAGAGAGAGAGAGAGAGAAGAGAGAGGAGGGAGAAGAGAGAGTGATGGATGATAGATAGATAGATAGATAGACAGATGAAAGAGAGAGAGAGAGAAAAGAGAGAGAAGAGAGAGGGAGGGAGGGAGAAAGAGAGAGACCAAGCCCATCTCCAGGCTGAGTGGATAATTGAGGGATGATGCCGAAAGCTGTTTGTTTTGGCATCCATCCTAGAGGAGAATGGGTATTGTAGTCCCCACCTCCACATTTGAAAAACACCAGGCTGGAAGAGAGAGGACAGCCAGTCAGGATCCCAGATGAAAAGCTGAACAATACAACCCTTACAATATCCCTGGTTTAACCATTGGGCACTTTGTCCTAAAAAGAAGAACAAAATCGTTTAATAGTTCCCTTGGTGCTCCTTGTCCTGCTTAAACTAAATCTGTTTTGCTAACCCTCTGGGTTGTTGGGGTTTTTTTTTACAAGTACTGAGTTCACATTCTGATATGAACCAGAGGCTGGAGAATTAGAACTGAACTGTAAAAGTTATTTTACGGGTAATATCCAAAAGGAGTTTGTAAGTCTTATCACCCGAGATAAGAGCTTGGCTCCCAGCTCCTCCTCTGGATTTGACTGGCACCATCAAATACACAACCAACCCAATGGAGAAATGGGAGTGAATTCCCACTAATGACTCCTTCCTTTCATGTCTCCCTCAGTTCTCCTGTCTTCCTTTTTCTTCTTCCGTGTTAATGGGAGGATTAGAGCCAATCTATGGCTGCATGCACCCCAGAAAGAGGCCCAACCAGATCCTCTCACTCCCTTTGATGGGTGATTCCTGCAGCACTCAAGCTCTTAAACCAGGATTACAAGATTTCAGATCCATTCCAAGAGGCCTTGCTAAATTAGCTGTGACTTCTGTCCTGCAAATCCGACATAAAGTGGAGAAATAAACGGGATCAATGTCCTTTCGGTAGGAGGCTGGGCAGAACCAGACAATTTTAGGGTCTGTCCCAGACATCTATCTTTGTAGAATATTTGGGAGGTTTTTTTCTCTCTCAGGTAACATTCCCCCATGGATGTCTAGAAACTTATCAAGAGCCAATTGTCTATTGAATTAAGAAGGAACAGGCTGTTTTAACCATTAAATTAAATGGTGCAAATTTTGGGCAAAGATACACAGGTGGCTAAGAAAAGATGATAGGAAAACATGTAGATTTTAAACCCGCATTGTTTTTATTAGGTATAATATCAGAAAAACTTGATAAGAAAAGTATGTATTTAATATAACATGTCTTTACAGCAGCGAGGATTATTTTTGCACAATATTGGGAAAAAATGAAGATTTATCACGAGATGAAGAAATAGTCAAGAAGATACTAGATGGTACAGAAATGGGTAGATTGACATTGAAAATTAAACAAAAAGAGGATGTAGAATATTATCAAACACTGAATTTGTTTTACCAATGGATGGAAAAAAGGGGTGGAGATTAAGAATGTAATTCTTGGTGGCACAACTGACTAAGTTCAAATCTCACCAGGCTCAAGGTTGACTCAGCCTTCCATCCTTTCGAGGTAGGTAAAATGAGGACCCGGATTGTGGGGGCAATAAGATGATTTTGTATAAAAAAGAAGACCGCTTAGGGGTGGCCGAAAGCCCTACTAAGCAGGTATATACAAAAGTATGAAGGCTACTGCTTAACGCATTGTAAGCCACCCTGAGTCTCCTGAGAAGGGCAGCATATAAATCGAACCAATAAATAAATAAATAAATAAACAAATAAATAAATAAATAAATAAATTTGTATTGTTGAAGCAAATTATAGCAGTCGGAGTGAGATTAAATGGACTCCGGGCAGGGGTTAATTCCAACAGGTTCTGACAGGTTCTGGAGAACCGGTAGCGGAAATTTTGAGCAGTTCTGGAGAACCGGTAGCAGAAATTTTGTGTAGTGCGGAGAACCAGCAAATACCATACTCTGGATGGACCCAGAGTGGGGTGGGAATGGAGATTTTGCAGTATCCGTCCCCTGGAGTGGGAGGGAATGAAGATTTTGCAGTATCTTTCCCCTGCCACGCCCACCAAGCCACGCCCACAGAGCAGGTAGTAAAAAAATTTGGATTTCACCACTGACTTCAGGGGATGGTAGAGGACAGGAAGGCCTGGAGGAACGTTGTCCATGGGGTCGCGAAGGGTTGGACACGACTTCATGACTAACAACAACAACAACAAAAAGCAAATTATATACCCAGACAACACGAAGTTTATTAAGCACTAAGAAATGTATTTAATAGAAAAATCAATAAAATAAAAATTAAGTATTAAATGATGAAAAAAAAGGAGAGAGAGAAAGATGTCAAAGCAGGAATCTTAGATTTTACAGCAGAACGGAGCTATGCATAGTCTTGCCCTAATTCGTGCAAGATCAATCATTAAATGAATCTGGTTTCCCTCATTGCTTTTGCTTATTTGAAGCCAGTTGGGAAGGTTACAAATAGTGATGACATGACCCCGATTTATGACCCCCGTCATAAATACGTGCCAGTTGCCAAGCTTCTGAATTTTAATCACGTGACCACGGGGATTCTGCAATGGTCGTAAGTGTGAAGAATGGTCATAAGTCACTTTTTTCAGTGCTGTCGTAACTTTGAACAGTCACTGAATGAAGTGTTGTAAGTGGAAGACTATCTGTATTTGCCCTTGGAGAAGGGCATTTGCTATGCCTTAATCCTTAAGATTTATATTGATATTGTTTCCTGATTGCTTATTTGTAACCTATGACTATCATTAAGTGTTGTACCTTATGATTCTTGATGTTAGTATCTTTTCTTTTATGTACACTGAGAGCTTATGCACCAAGACAAATTCCTTGTGTGTCCAATTACACTTGGCAATAAAAAATTCTATTCTATTCTATTCTATTCTATTCTATTCTATTCTATTCTATTCTATTCTATTCTATTCTATTCTATTCTATTCTATGCCAAGCAGAGTTCACAATGATGCAGTTATCTGTAGTCATTTTTGTGTGTATCAGAAAAGGTGTCAGCTGCTGAATGAAGGGTGTTAACGTCAGACCAACAATTAAGTAAACAATACCCCAATAAAGAAACTGTTAAAGGACCATTGGTAAACAGCCCAACCCAAGAAATTCTAAGACCGTCCTCCCTCAACATAGACAGGCAAGACACCAGAATGTAAATAGATAGCAATTTAATTAATTTATTGATTTACATTCATTTATATTTATACAGCATTCCTTACTAGCACCTGATGATGCTACCTAGTGGGGTAATGAAACGTCTGCAGGAAAACAAGCAAGCTCAGAGAGCACCGAATATCCCACATTTCAATCCTGAACTATTTTCCTTTAACGTCTGAATGATGTTCTATCGTAAGTATGAAAAATGGTTATGTCACTTTTTTCAGGGCCGTTGTAACTTTCAACGGTCACTAAACAAACGGTTGTAAGTCAAGGACTACCTGAAATAAATTTCTGCGTGCAATCAAGGCTTCTAGGAAAAAGAACAAAACTTCTAAATCTATATCCCAAAGGTCTTTTTCCAAAAGGCAACTGGATTTTCTTGTTGTTGTTGTTCTTTTGCTTAAAAACATTTTGCTTCTCATTCAAGAAGTTTCTTCAAACCATAAATTGGTCCGCTTTAGAAAATAATTGTTATTAAGAAATAAATGTGAAACATCAAGATAAAAATTAGAAATTAAGGATGGAAAGGATTGTGTTTAAATTAAAGGGTTTCAATAGAAAAAAGCAGACATTGAGAAATATATATGATAAAGGGAGAAATAAGAGAATGAAATAAAATAAGTTTAAGATTAGGGGTTAGGGCGGATGGCAATATTGACTATATATTAAATATTAAATAGAGATGAAAAATAAAAAAGTAGAAAAGGAATAGTATGGCAGAAATGGAAATATAAAAATTAAATTTGGGGAAAATAAGCTGTATAAAGGTTGACTCGGTCAATGCTCTATTCGGAAA
Source organism: Pantherophis guttatus (assembly GCF_059756535.1). Classification (NCBI taxonomy): domain Eukaryota; kingdom Metazoa; phylum Chordata; class Lepidosauria; order Squamata; family Colubridae; genus Pantherophis; species Pantherophis guttatus. The sequence goes on from NC_142065.1 coordinate 11,232,886, forward strand.
AAAATGTACTGTTCGTGTGTGTGCGTTTTAAGAAAACTTTTTACAAAAAAAAAAAAAAGAAGTTTCTTCAGAAGATTTTCAAGGGGAAAACAAAAGCCAGAAAGCTCGGTTGCCTTTTCGAGAAGCACTTTTGGGACAATCCTGACTCGAGCGAGCGAGAATCTCCACAGACATTCTAAATCTATGGAAGTTCATCTTTAAAAAGTCTTTTGTTTTTTTTTTCCCCAATGGAGTTATTTCATAACTGCTGTTTAGAAATGGGGGTTTTTTTGCTCCGTTTTACTAGGTTTTATTCCGCCCCTAAAATCTTACCGTTCCTCAGAGATCGTTCTTCAGCCCAACAATCTGGTCCTTCACCAACTCCACCTTTCTCCCACCCTCCCCATCCCTGTTCCATGGGGGCTACAAGACTAAGGGTTAAGTAAATGTTTTCAGAAGATAAGCTGCCTTGTTGACAACCAACAGGCACCAACAACAGGAGCCCCTTCCAGCTGTGATAACCCAGGGAGGTTTAAGGAGCAGAATTGGAAGGCGCCATGGGAGAAATGTGGCCAGCCGTTTCTGGCACTTACAAGGTGAGGTGGAAGGAGGAGGGTGGGGGGAATCTGGAGATGCTTAAAGATCCCACGCTTTGGGGCTTATGTTCTACTTCCTTCTTGGGAATGGAAAAGAATTGGACTTTAGGGACCTACAAGAGATAAAAGAGTTTCATCTCAATATTAGGTCCCCTTCCTTTAACAGAATAACGGAGTTGGAAGGGACTTTGGAGGTCTTACCGGAGACAAGTTCCCAATGTGTCTGATCACACTTGGCTAATAAAAAATTCTATTTTATCATATTCTGTTCTGTTCTGCTCCTGTTCTATTCTGTTCCTATTCTATTCTGTTTTGTCCCTATTCTGTTCCTCTTCCTCTTCTTCTTCCTGTTCTGTTCTTTTCCTGTTCTTGTTCCTATTCTATTCTGTTCCTATTCTGTTTTGTTCCAATTCTGTTCCTGTTCCTTTTCCTTTCTGTTCTGTTCTGTTCTGTCATAAATACATGCCAGTTGCCAAGTACCCAAATTTTGATCATGTGACCACGAGGTTGCTGCAACATTGGTAAATATGAAAAACTGCTGTAAGTCATTTTTCAGTGCTGTTGGAATAGAATAGAATAGAATAGAATAGAATAGAATAGAATAGAATAGAATAGAATAGAATAGAATAGAGGAAGAGAAGAGAAGAGAAGAGAAGAGAAGAGAAGAGAAGAGAAGAGAAGAGAATGGGAAGAGAGAATAGAATAGAATAGAATAGAATAGAATAGAATAGAATAGAAGAGAAGAGAAGAGAAGAGAAGAGAAGAGAAGAGAAGAGAAGAGAAGAGAGGAAGAGAAGAGAAGAGAAGAGAAGAGAAGAGAAGAGAAGAGAAGAGAAGAGAAGAGAAGAGAAGAGAAGAGAAGAGAAGAGAAGAGAAGAGAAAAGCTCCCCCCGGAGATACGGAGGATCTCGGATCTACGCACCTTCCGCTGCGCTGTTAAAACTTTTTTATTCCATCAGGCTGGCCTGGCCTAATTTTTCCCTTTTTCCCCTTTTAAAACACAAATTTTAATTGGTTTTAATTTATTGGGGTGTTTTAAATCTGTCTTCGGCCAAATTGCTTAATTCGGTTTTATTCTGTTTTTAAATTTTGTATTTAGGTGTTTTTATCTTGTGGCTGTTCACCGCCCTGAGTCCTTCGGGAGTAGGGCGGTATACAAATCAAATAAACTAAACTAAACTAGAAAAGAGAGAATGAGAAGAGAAGAGAAGAGAAGAGAAGAGAAGAGAAGAGAAGAGAAGAGAAGAGAAGAGAAGAGAAGAGGAAGATAGAATAGAACAGAACAGAACAGAACAGAACAGAACAGAACAGAACAGAACAGAACAGAACAGAACAGAATAGAATAGAATAGAATAGAACAGAACAGAACAGAACAGAATTCTTTATTGGCCAAGTGTGATTGGACACATAAGGAATTTGTCTTTGGTGCATATGTTCTCAATGTACATAAAAGAAAAGATAGTAACTTCAAACAGTCACTGAACAAATGGTTGAAAGTTGAGGTCTATCTGTATATTGTTTTACAGGTAGTCCTCAATTTACCACAGTTCATTTAGTGACCGTTCAAAGTTGCTACAGCACTGAAAAGAGTGACTTGTGACCGTTTTTCACGTTTATAACTGCTGCAGCAACCCCACGGTCACGAGTTCAAAATTTGGACGCCTAGCAACGGATTCCTATTTATGACCGTTGCTTTGTACCGAAGGTCATTGATCCCCTTTTTTGACCTTCTGACAAGCAAAGTCAGTGAAGAAGCCAGATTCACTTAACAACCGTGTTATTAACTTAAGAACTGCAGCGATTCACTTAACAACTGTGGCAAGAAAGGTCGTAAAATGGGGGCAAAACTCACTTAATCAATGTTTCCCTTAGCAAACAGACATTTTGAGCTCAATTGTGGCTGTAAGTTGGAGACTGCCTGTATTTTGAGGTTGTAAGCCACCCAGAATTAAAAATGGTGACTCTACTAATGTTTTAAATAAATTGAATAAAATTAATATTCAGCCTTCTGTTAGGGTTGCCAGGTCTGCTTCCAAAAAATAGCGGACAAGCGAGGGGCGGGGGGGGGGTTAAGTAGTAAAAAAAAAAAATTACAATTAAATTATATATTTTCTTACAAACATTTTAACACGTATTAAAATAATCACTTCAAAACTTTACTTAAAATTCAAAACATCAAATATATTATAATAATATATAAAATATTAAATTACATTTTAATTTCATCATAAATCTTTTGAATAAAAAAAATGTCCACTATTTTGTGAAAAAAAATAGTGAACATAATGTGAAAAAAGCGGACTGTCCGCTCAAATAGTGGACACCTGGCAACATTAAACCCTGTTCTTGCAGCTTTGATCCTGAGGGGTACTTGGTGCTCTCTAAGCTTGTGGTTTTCTTCCAAACGTTTCATTACCCAAACTAGGTAACATCATCAGGACCAGCCCTGATGATGTTACCTAGTTGGGTAATGAAATGTCTGCAAAAAAAACCCACCAAGCTCCGAGAGCACCCAGGATCCCTCCTTTGAACCCTGAGTTACAGATATTCTCCTTTATTAGCTTTGTTTCTTGATGTGACCTTTCAGAAGTTCTCACTGAAATATAGTTCTGAGCAGTGGTGAAATCCAATTTTTTTTACTACGGTTCTGTGGGCGTGGCTTGGTGGGTGTGGTGTGCTTGGTGAGCGTGGCTTGGTGGCGTGGCAGGGGAAGGATACTGTAAAATTCCATTCCCACCCCACTCCAAGGGAAGGATACTGCAAAATCCCCATTCCCTCCTCACTCCTGGGGAAAGAATATTGCAAAATCATTCCCACCCCACTCTGGGGCCAGTCAGAGGTGGTGTTTGCCGGTTCTCCGAACTGCTCAAAATTTCGGCTACCGGTTCTCCGAACTACTCAAACTTTCGGCTACCGGTTCTTCAGAACTACTCAAAATTTCTGCTACCGGTTCTTCAGAACCTGTCAGAACCTGCTGGATTTCACCCCTGGTTCTGAGTTTAAGTCTTCTGTCTGACATCTTGGTGCCAATCACCTTTAGAGCTTCATGCAGCTGAAAGGGGTAAGCCATCCAGCTGAGGTTAAAGTTGAGTTTACTTAGGGTTTAAAGATTACAGAGAAAGGAGACCAAAGATGGCCTCAAGGAATTTTGATTGAAATTTTATAATGTAAAGTAAAATGTCTGCAGATAAATCGGGAGATTGTTTACTAAACAGCTGGAGCGATTAAACTTGAACTAAATCCTGAGTTAATCCAACTTCCCTCCAAAAATAATGGGAGGGGGGGAGATAATAAGAATACTGTAAAACTGTGCTCCACTGTGTTCTCGCATAAAATAAAATTAAAAAAAAAACATAGCTGCTTTGGGAAAGAAGAGAGCATATAAAAATAATCAGAACCTAGTAAAAAAAAAAAAAAGGAGAGGTTAAGGGAAGAGAAAGCCATTTTTTATTTTTATTTTAAGTCTAGGAGCCTCTCAGCATGTCTCTGCAAATCTCTTTTAAAACAGAGGCTAAGAGAAAGAAAGATACTCAAATTAAGTAAGAGGTGAGGGGCGAGACCTCTGATTAAAATATTTTATATCTGTTTTTATAAGGAGCATGAGCAGGCTTGTGGATTTAGGCCTTTTGGCACGACACAGGAGGGAATTTGAAGGCTAAAGAGATAGCAACGCAAAATGTCAAGACAGAATATTTCCCTCGAGGGGCGGCCTGGAAGAACCAGGCGAACATGTATTATCAATCCTAGAATTCACGAATATGCTTAAAATAATAGCAAAGGCAATCAGATCTCCCTGGAAAGGCAGAAGATGAGAACAGATCCTCCTGCTGCTTGCAATCTCCACCCAACAACTGGCGTTGACAGATGTTGGCTGTATTCCCACAACACATTTTAACCCAGTCCATGAAAGATCTAGTGTTTGCGAAGTCAGTTTTCATCTTGATCCAGTGCCTTTTTGGCTTAGAAAGGGATCGGCAACCTGCGGCTCTGGAGCCGCATGTGGCTCTTTCATCCCTCTGCTGTGGTTCCCTGTCGCCAGTCGGCTCCACAATTGATAGGGCTTTTGGTTAGGACAGGTAGAGGAAAGAAGACGCTACTCCAGGAGGAGACTCTATGATGTGGGGAACCGGACTTCCGGTCGGCTCCAGAATTGAATGGGAGGCTTCCGGTTAGGACCTTTGTGGCTCTTTGAGTGTTTAAGGTTGCAGACCCCTGGCTTAGAATATTGTGTGTAGAGTCAAAAACATCAAACTGATGGCCACAATCGCACAACTGAAGTCCTGCCCCATTAAGCTCCAAACTCTCTATCGAGATTCTCAGTCATCCAGGTCATAGTTGTCCCAATAAGGCAATTTTTCAAAAAGGCAACTCGACTTTACTTTGGTGTTTTTTTTCTTTTTTCTTTCTTTCTTTTTTTTATTTATTTATTTTTATATGCCACCCTTCTCCAGAGACTCAGGGCGGCTTACAATGCGTTAAGCAATAGCCTTCATACTTTTGTATATTTTATACAAAGTCAGCTTATTGCCCCCACAAACCGGGTCCTCATTTTACCCACCTTAGAAAGGATGGAAGGCTGAGTCGACCTTGAGCCTGGTGAGAATTGAACTCGCAGTAATTGCAGGCAGCTGGATGTTAAATGCTGCCTTAGTAGGAGGCATTAGCCTCCTATGCCACTCAGGCTCCTTGAAAGGAGTTTTGCTTCTCCTCCCAAGAAGGTTCTTCAGTTGTGACTGAAGAATTGAAGTCAAAAGCACCTTTGGCCTCCTCGTAAGTAAGCTAAATGAAACAACCAGTCCTTCACATCCTTGGATGAAAAAAGCAAACCCAATTTATAGCCTATCTGGTCTAATAAGAATGGTTGAAGAAATGCACAGGACATTTGTAGCATTGCAGGATTCAAGACCCAAATCTTGAAAATTCTCTGTCGGAGTTCTTACATTGTTGAGTATGATCCTTAGAAGATCCGGCTTCTTTGGGTGCAAATAGCTACTAGGAAAATACTCTAGAAAAAATGCAGAGAAGAGCAGCAAAGATGATTAGGGGACTGGAGGCTAAAACATATAAAGAACGATTGCTGGAACAGGGTATGTCTAGCATGATGAAAAGAAGGACTAGGGGTGACATGGTAGCAGTGTTCCAATATCTCAGGGGCTGCCACAAAGAAGAGGGAGTCAAGCTATTCTCCAAAGCACCTGAAGGCAGGACAAGAAGCAATGGATGGAAACTAATCAAGGAGAGAAGCAACCTAGAACTAAGGAGAAATTTCCTGACTGTTAGAACTATTAACCACTGGAACAACTTGCCAGTTGTGAATTCTCCAACACTGGAAGTTTCGCCTGAACCAGTCTGAACTGGTAGAATCCCACCCCTAGTCTTAACTACATATACGACTGAGACCAGAGGCTTTCTTTTGGGATGGATGGACAAAGAGTTGGGGGAAAAAAACCCATGGAATTCTGAGAACAAGAGGTGGGCACACTTACAAAATGGTTGCCTGGGGGTGTGGCCTGCAAAAAACAAGCATTTTCTAGATGTTTCTTGGATGAGAAGCGAAATGTCTTCAAAGAAAAACCAGTTGCCTCTTGAAAAAGCACTTTTGGGAAATTTTCTAGAGAAGACAAGTTAGCCTCCTGGATGCCATCATCCCTGTAGGCTCTTGGCAGCATCCAAAAACATTATGACAATATAAAGATTGCATTTTGCTTTGAATCCGGGTAGGATTAATTTTTTTAAAAGTAAAATAAACAAACTAAGGCATCTTTTAAAAAGTCAGATAGGGGTTCCCGTGGGCACCACGGGAAGGATCAGGGGTATTGAGGCCGACCAGCAGCATGTTGCTATCCGTGTTTTAGACCCCGCCACATCTTCCAGGAAGCATAACAAAAGAGGCTTTTAGACATTACCCAAGCTTTGGGTTTTCCCAGACAGAAGCTGCCTGCATTATTTCAAAAGCAGAATGACTCAAATCACCAACTCCGGACTTTCTATAAAGGGAAAGCTAAGTTTGTTCATGACTGCCATCATGGCAGTTCCTCCATCTTGATAGGTACCCATGGAAAAATAAATACGACTCCCCAATTTCTTTAGCTTTTCCCAGCTAAAACGCTTGTTATCGTTACTGAGCAAGGAAACATTGAACTCTCTGGAACATTTTGAGACAATGGATCAAAGACCTCAGATTATCGCTGGGTAAAAGAGCTGTTATTTTCAATTTCCTCCTCTCTTGAACCCAAGCTACGCCTACTAGAAATATCTCTTTGACACGCTGCTTCTTCCTTTGCAAGGGTTTTTTAGTCCCCACGATATAAAAAAGATGTGGAAAAAAGGGCAGAGAAGAGCAAGAAAGATGATAAGGGTAAAAAGTAAAGGTAAAGATTCCCCTCACACATATATGCTAGTCGTTTCCGGCTCTAGGGGGAGGTGCTCATCTCCGTTTCAAAGCCGAAGAGCCAGCGCTGTCCGAAGATGTCTCTGTGGTCATGTGGTCAGCATGACTAAATGCCAAAGGCGCATGGAACGCTGTTACCTTCCCACCAAAGGTGGTTCCTATTTTTCTACTTGCTTTTTTTACGTGCTATTGAACTACTAGGTTGGCAGAAGCTGGGACAAGTAACGGGAGCTCACCCCGTTCAGCGGCACTAGGGATTCGAACCGTGAACTGCCGACCTTTCGGTCGACAAGCTCAGCGTCTTAGCCACTGAGCCCCTGCACCCCTATGATTAGGGGACTGGAGGCTAAAACATATGAAGAACCATTGCAGGAATGGGTATGTCTAGTTTAATGAAAAGAAGGACTAGGAGTGACATGATAGCAGTCTTCCAATATTTCACGGGCTCTTACAAAGACGAGGGGGGGTCAAACTATTTTCCAAAGCACCAAAAGGCAAGACAAGAGACAATAGTTGGGAAATAACCAAGGAGAGAAGCAATCTGGAAGTAAGGAGATATTTCCTGACAGAACAATTAATCAATGGAACAACCTGCCACCAGAAGTTGTGGATGCTCCAACACTGGATGTTTTAAAGAAAAGATTGGACAACCATTTGTCTGAAATGTTATAGGGTTTCCTGCCAGAGCAGGAGGTTGGACTAGAAGACCTCCAAGGTCTTCTAGTCCAACTCTGTTATTCTGCTCTGCATTCAGAAGCAAATCTGAATCAAAGGATGGGTTGACATCCTATCTAAAAGATCGTGCAAAAGTTTAGACCTCAGTCTGAGAGTAAAAGTAAGAAGAAGGTGGGTCAAACCCATGATGGATCTAGTGTGGGCACTTATGGATGGGCACTCAGAGGAAGTGATGTCATATGTGTCATGACATCATCACACAAAGGATGCCAATTGTCAGCACTTCAACCTGCATTTACTCTAGTGCTGACATAAGAAGGAGAAGCGAAGGCGTCTGGAAAGGGACGTTTGACTTTTCACCTACTTATTTTTCCTGGAGATAATATCCCCTAGGAGATGAGATGGGAGGGGGGAAATTCCTTTGAGCTGGAGCGGTAGATTAGGGGTAGAATGACTTGGAAGATGGCCAATGAGTGCAGGGGAGTGGGGAACGGAAAGGGAGGGTTTTGGGGCTGGAAGTCAGTGTTGGCTTCGTTTGGAGTCGGGTTAGAATGTCGTGCTTAATAAATAGGAGTTTTTCTTCAAAGACTTTGTTTGAAATGCAATTTATTTGAGACGACCTCGAAACTTGACACCAATGACATCCTTTAATAGAATAACAAAGTTGGAAGGGATCTTGGAGGTCTTCTAGTCCAACCCCCTGCTCAAGCAGGAGACCCTATACAATTTCAGACAAATGGTTGTCCATTTGTCCAATCTCTTATAAATGTGCCACTCTCCCAGAAAGCACGAAATATGCTTCTCTTTTATCTGCCTGCTCAGGGTCTTGATTCTCCACCCAAAAAGGGCATCTGGACTTCTATGTCAGCTGTGGAGTCACGTAAAGATGTCTTATACATAGCAACCAGAGCCGAGGTGGCGCAGTGGTTAGAGTACTTCAGCTGACTGCTAGTTCAGCAGATCAGTGGATCAAATCTCACCGGCTCAAGGTTGACTCAGCCTTCCATCCTTCCGAGGTAGGTAAAATGAGGAGCCAGATTGTTAGGGGGCAATATGCTATTTAGTATACTGTCGATTGTTGTAAGCCACCCAGAGTCCTCGGAGAGTGGGCGGCAGAGAAATATGATTAATAAATAATAATAAAATAAAAACTTGTTGTGGCAAAGATATCTGCAGAAGTCACAGAGTTTGGGAGAGGGAAACACTGCAGCCTTACAAAGCCCTGTAAATGCTCATAATGTTAGAACATAGAACATGGAATAATAGGATTGGAAGGGACCTTGGAGGTCTTCTAGTCCAACCCCCTGCTCAGGCAGGACACCATATATACCATTCCAAACAAATGACCATCCATTGTCTTTTTGAAAACTTCCAATGATGGAGCTCCTAAACTTCCAGAGATCTTCATTGTTTCTTAGTTGTAGGGTGGATTTTTCTTTAATGATGGTCCTCCTGTTACTTTTTCTCCTGTCCTCAGGTCCTTTGGAGATGTTCTAACCTACGCTTCCTGAGACAGTAAAAAGCACACAATTAGTCCCAAAAACCCTCTTTTTATTTCAATGGCTGTGAATTATGTTCATTCACAGCCCGTAATGAGTCACAAATAGTTTGTAAAGAGTCCGACAGAAGTCTGCCACAGTCCTTCGGGATAAGGCTGATAAGCACCCACCTTTATCTCCCTTGACACGCTGCCAAAGACCTAAGTGGCAATTAGCTTTGCAAGACCACACGGAGCACAGAGTCAAAATGGAGCTTCAGAATTTAAACCGACCAGAACGAACAAAGTTGCTTCCTGCAAAGGCTCACGTGCCTTTGCTCCTCCTTTATGTCTTATGGGAGGGGCCACTCATCTCCAAGTCCTATTCCCGAGTCGTCCCTTTTGTCTTAACTATTCTTGCCTTCTGGCAGCTCTGTGCATGCGCGCATTGGGAACAGGCTCCCCCTGTTCCTCTGCCTCGCTGATGTCCAACTCTGGAGGCTCCGGAGGCTCCGGAGGCAGCACATAACTCTCAGATGGCCCTGGCCCCCTCTCTGCCTCTGACGCAGAACCCTCGTCCGAGCCTTACCAAGACTCCAGGACTGGCCCATGTTCCTCCTCAATCTCCTCATTGTCCGACTCTGCTGCCAGCTCTGCAGGCCGCCGGCGGACCACAACAGGAGAATAGGTGTCCCCATCTTCTCTGTGACAGCTTCATAATACTGGATGATTGCTATCATATCACCCTAATTATTTTGTTAGACTATACATGTCAGACAAATGGTTGTCAAATCTCTTCTTAAAAACCTCCAGTGTTGGAGCATCCACAACTTCTGGAGGCAAGTCATTCCTCTGATTAATTGTTCTAACTATCAGGAAATTTCTCCTTCATTCTAGGTTGGTTCTCTATCCATTGCTTCTTGTTCTACCGTCCTCCTTTGAGTGATGGCATGATGAATACAATGTGATCATGGCTTGTAAAGGATACGTATAGCGCCTAAATGAAATCAAATGTTTATTCATTTGGGTGGATTTCATGGCCTTCTAATGGCTCCTCTGACCCAATTTTCATCTTGTAGCAATTCTTCGTATACCTACAATTCAGTGCCGCTGAATTCAATGGTAATAAACTAAGGGAATTCAATGTGATTTATTTTGGAAGACATAACAGTCAGATGTTATTATGAGGGTAATATTTGCAATGCTTTTTGATGTTCTGTCTTGGGTTTGTGCAAACTAGACGTGAATGTATTCTGCTTAGAAACTTCTGCTTATTCTCCAACATCCAATAGACAATTGTTTATTCGTTTGGAAATAGCTGAAATTCATATCCAACATTCCACATGTTAGGAAAATGTTTATGACATTTTTAATCACAGTTTATTTAATGTTTGGGGGAGAAACTGGTATAAAATGATGGGACCACACAGAACTAGGCATGTATATTACAGATTTACAGAATTATTTGCTCACAGATACAACACACTGACTTAAGCATATAACAGCTAATATCCTTTTTTGATTACAGAGAAGGAGGGAAATTTTTACAACAACAGTTAACATAGATACTTGCTTTTTAAAAGAAAATCCAGAACACCTAGGACTGGTAGACTACAATTTCTGATCAGCCCTAGGGTACAGCCTTTAATTTCTCAAATACAGGTAGTCCTCAACTTACAACAGTTCAAAGTTACAACGGCCCTCAAAAGAAAAAGTTACTTATGATTGTTTTTCACACTTACAACCATTGCAGGATCTCCAAGGTCACATCATCAAAATTCGGACGCTTGGCAACTGACTCTTATTTATGACGGTTGCAGTGTCCCAGGGTCATGTGATCCCCTCTGGCGGCCCTTTGACAAGCAAAATCAACGGGGAAGCCAGATTCACTTAGCAACTGTGTTAGTAACTGAACAACTGCAGTGATTCACTTAACAACTGTGGCAAGAAAGGTCGTATAAATGGGGCAAAACTCACTTAACAACTGTCTCGCTTAGCAACAGACATTGTGGTCGTAAGTGGAGGACTATCTGTATCAACAAATGATTACTGTTCATTCTGTATGTACCTGTCTTTCTGTTAAAATTATCTTGGTTGAAACGGCAGGATTCAAAAGTCCAGATAATGCCTACCAGAGATTGACATGTTCATGTAGCTAACTCATCCTTGCTCTATAACCCCAATATCATTCTGATATTTATCATCATTCTTTTCTGACAGGTTCTAGAGAACTGGTAGCAGAAATTTTGAGCAGTTTGGAGAATCGGTAGTGCAAATTTTGAGTAGTTCGGAGAACCGGCAAATACCACCTCTGGCTGGCCGCAGAGTGGGGTGGGAATGGGGATTTTGCAGTATCCTTCCCGTGGAATGGGGTGGGAATGGAGATTTTGCAGTATCCTTCTCCTGCCATGCCCACCAAGCCACACCCACCAAGGCACATCACACCCACCAAGCCACACCCACAGAACCGGTAGTAAAAAAAATTGGATTTCACCACTGGTACAGATTACATTCTTAATCTCCCCCCCCCACCTTTTTTTCCAACCACTGGTAGAATAAGTTCCATGTTTGATAATATTCTGTATCTTCTTTCTGTTTAAATTCTGTCCATTTCTGCACAATCCAGCATCTCCCTAATTATCTCTTCGTCTCGTGGTATTTCTTTATTTTTCCAATATTGTGATAGAAAAAGTTCAGGTTTAAAACATTAAAAAAAATGTTTTCCTATCTTCTTTTCTAACAACTTGTGTATTTTTGCCCAAAATTCTTTTGCTTTAACACAAGTCCACCGCATGTGGCAATATGTGCCCGTTTTTTGATTACATTTCCAACATTTGCCAGACATATGTTGAAACATTTTAGCTAACCTAGCAGATGGGGTTTTTAATCATCATTCTAAGTTGAAGTCCACAGGTCGTAAAGGGGCCATATTTGCCCACCCCTCTTCTAGGGTAACGCTAATTACTTAATGTAACTTAATGGTTGATAAAACAAGTTATGGAGAAGGGATTACAGAACCCTGAAACAGAGAATTGTACAAGCCATAATCACATTGCATGCATCATGCCATCACTCAAAGGAGGAAGATAGAACAAGAAGCAATGGATAGAAACAAATCAAGGAGAGAATCAACTTAGAACTAAGGAGAAATTTCCTGACAGTTAGAACAATTAATCACTAGAACAACTTGCCTCAAGAAGTTGTGGATGCTCCACCACTGGAGGCTTTTAAGAAGAGATTGGACAACCATTTTTCTGAAATGGTATAAAACACTGCTGGCAAACCTTTTCGGCACCGAGTGCCAAAACAGGAGCGCACAGAAGTCCCAGCTAACAAAGGGCAAGGAAAGGCATCCCAGAGCTGGCTCCTCGTTTTCTTTGGTGGCCTAGATCCAGAATACCTGTCTACTCCCACCCACCTAGATACCTCCAATACAGATCAACAAAATAGGACCTTTGGGGATAATAGATTTCTGAATGTATCATTTTGTCTTCAAGGGAGAGTTTCAGTTTCCAGGTTGAAGCCACCTCATGAAGTGAGGGTGTTTGCTTGCTTTTGACTCCTCTTCCAGACTTGGCTCTGCCCTTCCCTTCCCTTCCCTTCCCTTCCCTTCCCTTCCCTTCCCTCTTTCTCTATTCCCTTCCTTTCCCTTCCCTTCCCTCCTTCCTCTTTTCTTCTTTCCTTCCCTTCCCTTCCTTTTCACCCTCCCTTTCCTTTCCTTCTTTCCTTTCCTTTCCCTTTCCCTTTTCCTTCCCCCTTCCCCTCCCCTCCCCTTTCCCCTCCCCTCCTTCTCTACTCCTTCCCCTTCCTTCCCTTCCCTTTCCTTTCCTCTCTTTCTCTACTCTCTTTCCTTTCCTTTCCTCCTCCCTTCCCTTCCCTTTCCATCTCCTCTATTTCCTCCCTTCCCCTTCCCTTCCCCTTTTCAAATAGAATTATTAATTTTCTCCTATGGAAATAATTAAGAGTTTGCAGTTATTTTACTGCTCCCTAATGAAACGGCTTAAATACCTCGCTTCTGGTTACTTTGTGCGCAGCATAAAAAACTTGCAGCTTAGAAGAGATTGTTGCATGGGTGGCAAATAGGTTCAGATCGTCCACATGCATTTTGGGCCACATCTGGTGACACTGTTGTCATTCAGACATTGGAAAATCCTAGGGGGAAAAGGAGGGATAGAGCAATTAGACGAGTGTGATTTTTATTTTAAAATACACCGCAAGCAACCGCTTCCCTTCCCTCACCTTCCTCTGGG